>NC_088172.1:109172080-109457080 GCF_028769735.1 Zonotrichia leucophrys gambelii | reverse complement strand
TAAGCTCCCTGTCCCAAATGTCCAACCCAACTGAAATACACACAAAAAAAAAAGGCAAAGAGGAGAGAGCAAATGAGGTGAGGGAATCATATGGTCATAAATCTGTTTCCCTTTTATGCCCATGCCATTTTTGCTCTGATTTTTAAAAGCAGTGTGACTATATTTAGATCCCACTGTGAGCTGAAAAATAGAAATGCTGCTATCACTGCATTCATTATTTTTCACCTATTGAAGAACTGAACTTTTAAAGGAACCTAAGTCTTATAAAATAGTGAATGGTCCACCTTTCTGAACCTCACACCCTCAAGATTCCCTTGGCCAGGAAATCCAAGCATTCATATCTCTCTTTGGTTAAGGCCAGAGGAGGCTGGTTGTAGTTTAGAATCACAGAACCACAGAATGGGTTGGGTTGGAAGAGACCTTTGAAGGTTGCTTAGCCCAACTTCCCTGTCATAAGCAGGCACTGCTATGTTAGAAGTAGAAATAGGCAGATTTCCCAAGAAAATTCTACTTTTCTTACAGATTCAGTTTACATTTTCATGTGTGGGTGTTTGTGTGGTTACTCACACACCTCCATACACAAAAACCTAAAACTGGCAGAGTGATACCTTTCCTCATTAAAAAAAAAAAAAAAATGTGCTGCACCATAGAAATGTAAAGAAAATGTAGTCTACAAACAAGAGCAAAGCTTTTTGAAGTTCTTAAGTTGTACTCGGAACAACAGTTCTGTGATAACAGAACTCTATACAATTATATGTGTAATATGCAAATACACACATAGAGATGTGTGTTTTTAAATATATATATGTATATTTATGGATAAATATGTCTGTTTCAGAGACCTGCAGCAATTTTTGTCCTCTCAGAAGCATGTGTTGCTTCTAACTGAAGTTGGCTCTGAAACCTTAGGACATATTCAGGCCTGTTGACTGGTCTCATCCATCATTAGGAATAACTATGGCCCAAGGGTAAAAATAGCTCTGGAGTCTGTAGCATAGTGCCCAGAGCTTAATGATATTGCCCTCCAAGGCAGATGGTATTTGTTTTGCTGTCCCTCTGGTGGTTCTCAATTAATTACTTATAACTTCACCCCCTATCCCCCCCCCAACTCCAAAATTGCTTCAATTAGAGACAGGTTTTTTTAATAATAGGCCATCAAAATCCCATGAATAAGGAGATAAACAAATGTGGTTTTTTAGAGGATACCTGATGTTTGGGAAGGAAAGCCAGCACCCCTTTGCAAAGAAGTGGCTGCTTGGAGAAATGAGTGGGAAGACTTTTGATATGATGCAGATGGACCTGGATGGTATTCCTGCAAACATGGAAAAATGCCATGTGCCACCAACCTGGAGGGAGACTCAATGCAAGGAGTGCTTGTTGTGGGACACATTAAAAGAAGGAGGTTCCTTTATAATCAGAAAGATAAATCCACTGGTGCAGTGTTTGGCAGTTCCACCTGGTGCAGTGCACATTGAGCAGGGTTTGCATCGTGCCTATAAATAGTTTATCCAGAAGCCTCCAGTCTTTGCCACCCTCCTCCTCCAGCACTCCCATCCACTTGCCTGGCTGAGCTCAGACAGACATTAAGCACTGTCATCTGAGCTGACAATAAAACACAGCAGACCTGGATTCTCACACTCTCATTTTGTAGGGAATATCGATATTGTCATATTTCAGCATTCCTGGAAAAGGTTGTGTTTTTCAGAATGAGCTCCAAAAAGTCCTACAACACAAGATGGTGTCATTAGGACAAATTTCTGACAGACATTCTTTCTGGGGAGTCCTAAAGAAACAATTCACAGAATTTCTGCATGCCTAGATCCAGAGGAAATCCCTAAACTCTATCATACCATCACCCCAAGCCAACCCCCAACCGAGATGTTAAGAGAGGCTCTTAAGAATCATGACCATTATTTAATAAATAATCTTATGATCCTTTGCAAGTTGTGAAGGCAGTCAGAATGGTGATATGGGATAAGATTAATCTCTTAGAACTTTAAATACCTACAATTCAGATACCTTGTCTAAACTAGTCATCTTAACTTCTTGCATAGTTGATTGAGAGATGGAGCACCCCAAGGAGATTCTTCTCATGCAAAGGTGGGATGACTCAGATGATGCATTGACTTATCTCTTTTTATGAACCAGAGACAGATAAGCATCAATGAGGCACTGGTAGGCAGATAAAATGTGGAGAATTAACTTTCCATTCATGTTTGTGTGCCAATTTTATTTTTTTTTTAAATGATACTAACATTGATCCTGAAAAATTCCATCCAACTACATTTTTCATAGAATTGTTAAAGCCTAGTTTAAGAATCAAAATTATGTCCCTTTGGAGAAGATAAAGGCTGCAAAATCTTTGTCAAATAGTAAAATTTTTTGCAACTTAAAGGAGGAATGCTTGGAACTTGAAGGGAGGTTTTGTTTTGTTTTGTTTTGTTTTAATTCAGGTAGTGCTTTTACAAGGTTTTTTCTTTCTGTTTTCTGATTCTTCTCTCAGATGGCAACTTGGCCTGTCAGTTTTGTGTCACTGCTTGTTTATGCCATAAATGTCATTTGGAATGACAACACTAGGAAAAGGTCAGGGCTATTACTAAACAAGCTTACCCCCTGAAGCCTAATACAGTCAAGACACTGTGATTCAACTGCTGGGAGTGGCTGGAGAGATGGCAGCAGGGAGAAATAGTTAGGTATTTTTCAGTGCTGGTCCATGGAAATCATACCTTGGGGCTCAAAATGGGACAAAGCCAAGAGCAGCCTTATGTGTTTGATTCAGGTAATGTATTCAGAGGAATTAACAGCAAGCGCCAGGATTTGAGGAGCCAGCTGAGCTGTCTGTTTCTTTTTATTAGTGCATGGATGCTAAATACTGCTCAGAGAATGAAGTTTGATCAATAAATCATCCCCTTGTTGCTGTTCTGCATTGGCTTCTTTGCCTGGACTGTTAGAAAAGGACCATGTGTTTGCCTTTTTTCTTTTCCCCCAGAGTAAAAATTCTTCAGTAAGTAGAAACACGAAGGGAAGAGGAAATCAGCTCTAGCTTAATGCTATTTGCTGTCATCTGTGGCTTAGGTAGATAACCTTGCATATAGGTGACTCCTGCTGAGGGAGGGAGTAAACTCTCTAAATAACAACAGCAGCTACCAATCCAGCCCAAAATTTTAATAACTGCATCAGCTGCAAGTTGATTGAGAGCCACCTAAGCAGGGGGAATGTGGGGAAAGAGAGGGAATCCTTCCTTAGAACATCTTCAATTAAAAATATTTGATTCATCTATTGCAAGGCCATCTTTGGATAGGCTATGATAAAATCATGGATGGCTTGAGTGTGAAAGAACCTTAAGGATCATTCCATTCCTACCCTTTGCCATGGACACCTTCCAATAAACCAGGTTGCTCCAAGCCCCATCCAACCTTGAACATTTCCAGGAATAGGATATGGAATCAGATACCTACAATTTTTCTTGGTTTTTGGTTTTTTTTTTTTTAATCAGTTGATGTTAGATTTGTAAGAATTCCAGATTGGACACCATTTTAATAGACTCCCTAAGAATATAATTAAGCTCTATTCAATTAAGATATTCATTACTCATCTTGAAGAACCAGTGTGAATACCATTCTTCTTAGAAGCTACAACAAAATCTAGAAGTTCTCATCCAAAAGAATGAGCCCTGGAAAAACCATGGAAATAAAGATATTGAATACCTGCTGAAATTTGTCTTGAAGCACTTACTGGCTTTCTTTTAAATAGTGAAAGGAGAAAAACTGAAAATAAATAAGCAAACAATCTTCTCATCAAAGAATGATGAAAATGTGGAGTTGTAAATACCTTACAAGTAACTTCTGGTTGTTTGGCCACTGGAATTTTCTTTGCTATCAGAATTCCAGACTGAAGAGGAAAGTTGGCAAGGAAAATATAAAGATGAGTTTGTATGCCCAAAGTTATGTTCTAAAACTAGATATTTGGAATTGTTAGAAGACTTTGTCTTTTTCTTGAGGCTTTGGCTGGTAAAATAAATCCCATTTTCTATGGAAATTATACTTTTGCTGATTAACAAAAGCTGGGTGTAATAAAAACTGTCCCTTTCAAACTTTCAGAATTTTTTTTCTTCTTCCCTTCTTTTTATTCTTTTTTCTATTTTAAACAAGAAAATAATCTGAGTTTTCATTTTTTTATCAGATAAAATTTTGAAAATGTGAAAATTTTGCTATTGCACCTGAACTAGTGTTTATTTATTTTATTTTTATTTTACAAGCACTTATCTAGAAATACTGGTACTTAATGTTCCATGAAAACAGTGCCAGAAATAAAGGTTGATCCAGCTTTATGAATCAAACCCAAACTTGCAATTAACAATACAAGATCCATAAATATTGATAATCTTCCTTTATGATAAATGGGAGGAGGGAGAAGAATGAAAAAAAAAGCCCCCCCAAAACACAAGGGGGGGACTTTGAAATAATTATTATTTATTATCCATGGTGAAAACCAGAAACCTTGACAAGGGAATTCTGATTGGTCCCATCCATGGCACAAATTTCCCAGTTCATTTTGGGTAGGACTTTCCAGTTCTTCCCTCAGCAAGAATTCCTTCTTTTCCAATAAAGATGTGCTCATTCTTGAGGAGAGGAAGTCTTTCTGGACATTTATTTGTAGCTATTTACCCAAATTTGATAGGCCTGCAGGTTTTAAAGATAAAGAAATCCCAATTCACAGCTGGGGATTAGAGGCAGCCCTTGCATCCCATCACAAGTGGCGCAGCAGCTCAGCTCTCCTGTGTACCTCACCATGCCAGAAATGCTTTACCTGTGCTTCAGCCCCCTGGGTCTGCTCCCCAGCAGTCTGACTGGATTAAGAATGGAGTCAAATGCTGCTGTTGGTCTTATCAGAACAGATCTGAGCCCAACACGATGAAAACATAAGGAATCAGGATCACGGTATTTTCCCTTGCTGCTCTTGTCATAAACAATTGCTGCAGCAGAAAGAACATCAAGGGGCTGCTCTCTTACTGTGAAATATTCAGATCTCCCCTTCAATTTGGGCTGCTTTGGGGAGCTGATGACTGCCTAAACTCTTCAAATGCAAAGCCAGGGTGTATTTGTGAGTGGAGGCAACTCAGCAGAAGGTCTGAGAAGCAGCACAAATCTTCATGGAGCACTGTTGAGAAGAATAGAAGGAAATTCTTTCACATTACGAGCAAAAACATCTGTCTCTTCAATGTGGCAAGATGCAAAACCCCAGCAAATGTGTCTGTTTTTATAAAAAGCGTGGAACAATAGCTCCACATTACTGCAGGAGGCTGGGGACTGTAGGAATCAACAACGGAGCTGTCCCATCTCAGCCAGCGTTGAGGGACTCAATACATTCACTTGCCTTCCCCTCCCTGCTGGTGTGCCCATAATTTCCATCTCTATGAAGGCAGGGATCAATAACAATGAAATTCATAGGGGTATATTTTGGAATGCTGTGATGAATTTTGCATCCAGGCAAGTAGCTTTCCATTCAAGTGAGTGGAAAATGGAAAAGTAGGACATTAACTTGACTGTAGGTGTTGTCCTAAGGTGTTGGAGAGTTAATATGTTTACATGAGACTTGTGCTTCACATGATCTCACAAAGTAGAAATAGTAGGCTGGAAAGAGGAGATTTGACCAGTTCACAATCCTTCCAGTGCCTCATTTCCTCCATCAAAAACAAATCTGCATGTTCTACTCCAGAAAAACATCCCATGCTTCTTCAGGATATGCTTATATCAGCCTCTGTGTGGTAGAAACTTTTGAAACTAGCCCTAGGGCCAATCACCAACACAGAGCCAGGTGTCACAATTGCTCTGTGCAAAAACCGGTGCCTGTCTTTCCTGCAAAATTGCAAAATGGAACAGCAAAGTATCTTAGGTGGTGGTTGGCCAACAATAAACAGAAAAACTGTAATCCCTGAAATCTAATATGGTGTGAAGGGGCTGCAGAGCAAGATGAATGGAAAGCTGTGTGGTGCGTGGAGCGTTCTGAGGGAATTTTTTTTTGTTGTTGTTGTTTCAAAAGGAGTTTTTTTACCCCAGGCCAGAAGCCTTTGTGTCAGGGAGACTGTCTCATTTCTCTGCTCAAAGGCTGTCAGAGATGACTGAGATTTGAAAATGCTTTCTGATGTTGACGAGGTCAAGGGAGACAGAGCTGCCTACCATCAGTCACTGCGTCAGTGGTGGGATGGGAGGACACGTGAGAGGGAGGATGGAAAGAAACCAGTGAAATTGTTATCTCTGGAGAACTAGATAAAACAAAATAAATAAAATACGGGAGAAAGAAGAGGCACAGGTCAAACAGCAACACCAAAGTTTATGGCATTATTATTCAGCTAGAATAAGGGAAAATATCTTGGTTCCCAACTGGGGATGTTCTGAAGAGAGGGAAACTGACTGGAGGCAAAAGATATATTAATATTACTCCACTTAATCAATACATAAAATCCTCCAATGTGTTTTTTGTACAAGCCTGCTCTGCAAAGTTAACACCTGCAGTGTTTTCTGATTCCATCTAATTGTGCTTGCAACAGTTCAGATCAGGACTGCCCAAAGCAGCCAGGAATTGAGTCAGGCTGTGGAAGTGGCTGCCACAGACTGCACCCATCTTGCCCAAAAGACATTGGGCCAATGTCCCTGTCACCCTTAAAGATGGACTCTGTCTGTCCTACCTCACAAAGCAGCAGCAGGAGCCAGCTTGGATCAACCTGTGACATTCCATTGAACTGCAGATTTCTTTTCACAGAAGAGCCTTTTACATGGGATCTGGCTCTCCATGGGCTGTGCTTCCCCATAGGGATATCCAGCTGGGCTGATTCCATGTCATTTTGTGTCTCAAATCCATTCAGAAGAGCAAGCATTTCTATTGGGCAGCCCACATGGCCAGCTTTAGAGCACTGGCATTGGTTTCCAGGTTTTACTATTGATTTTACAAAGTCAATAATAAAGTACAAAATCATTAGATAAAGACAAAAATGGATATCACTATTGATGCCATTATTGAGGCCATTTCTTCACTGTGTTCCCCTTAGAAGCAGGCAAAGGTGGAACTGCTGATCCACGTGTGCAGGGCAGGATGCATAGTTTTTGTTCAAAATCTCGATGTGTGAACTATTTATGGCTGTGGTGCGACAAACCTCCTCCTGTTCCATAATTCCTCACTTTTCTGTGGTCCACAGGAGATGCTTCCCACTTTTTGATGTGCTCCTTGAGTCGGAGGAAGACTGTAATGATATAGTGGGAAAAGGGAATGCCAACACAGAAAGATAAGTGATTCAAAGGCTTCTACCAGGTGATAAATATCTTGTTTTATGACCCTTCCTGTTGTTCACACAAGATTTAAGAAGTGGATATGTGTGACAGGTAAACATTTTGTTTTCTGTATGGAGGGAAAAACATGGCAGAAGGTGTGCGGAATGGATCCATGTATTTCTGGTAACTCTGCCTGCCCAGCTGTCCCTAAGCACCAAGGAGGACCACAGGACATCCAACAGCAGCACATGGATGCTCCACATCCATGGAGAGCAAGGCAGGGAGCAGGGGCTTGGCTCCACATGCCTGCACTCACAGCTCCACAGGGCAAATCCCACCCCACCAGAGCCAGTTCAAGACATTCCCACTCTCAGATGCCATTCATGGGGACTCATTGCAGTCTCTCCTTCCCCTGATGATTAGTACCCCTTTTGCCTTGTCACATCAGCTATTGGAAGGGTGGGAATCTAACCCTGGATCAGTGAAATAATCTGATTTTAAACAATGTTTTTTTTCTGAAGACTTTTAAAATTTCATGAATCTGGCTTGATGGTGAGCCAAATACACTCTGTACAACAGAGCAGGAGGCTGGGATCTGTTCAGCACAAATATTCTCTCTTTTTTATGAGAATAGCTAAAATCAGAGCCTTCACAGATCCCAGCAGATTTCCTTTAGATAAGGAAAGAAGGTCCCTCTTACACTCTACCTGTGCAGGTGATGTAGAACCACAATTATTTCTTTATTAATAAATGTGGGGAACAACTAGTTCCATAGTAATATATATAACAATGCCAGGTTTCTTTCACACTGAGTCAGGTGGTGTAGGATGGTCTATGTCCAGAGTGCTAAACTGGACCTCCAAAACTGGGTGGCTGCATCCAAAATACCTATTGGGAATGGTCTCTGGACTGTGCCAAGTCCCAGACTGTGTCAGGATAACATCCAGGGCAATACTAGAAACATCACACCTGGACAATTCCAATGTTTGGTCTCTATGCCCATAGTTCATAACTATTTGATTACCTATTATGGATATAGTCAAAATATAAATTTTAAGCCTTTCAAAGCTCATAGTTATGATCTAAGACTACAGAATATTCTAAATTTTTGTGCTTTTTTTTCCCTTTTCACAGCAATCCAGTCTCAGATCCTGAAAGTGATTGCTCATTCCCGTGTTTGTCCCATTGCCATCTACTCTCCTGCCTACCACCAGTTCTACCATTAAACTTTTTTTAATGTCATGTTGTAAACCATATCCGTGGAATGACAACAAGGGACATAAAGACAGCAGGACATGGCATTAGTCATGTGCATTGTTTGCATTAATTTGCATTAATTGTTGGCATTAATTTCTGTATTTCAAAGTGAAGACATCTCACATTAAATCTCAAGGTGGCTTCCTGATCATTATTTTATCTTAACAGTAGGAAAGAAAATAATCCAGTGTATGACCTAAACTGAGGCAAATGAGGAAAGGGATATTGCATCTCTGTCGTCACCAAGGAAACAAGAAAAAGTGACAGTTTCCACCAGCTGAGCACTCACCTCTACACCTTTAGTTCAGCAGAGGTAGCAACCTGGCACTTCCATTAGGGATGGGTAAAGTAGAAGGTATGAAAATAGCAGGAGGTATAAAAATATCTCTAAAACCCATGGAATAACAGGGAGGGAGAGAGAAAGGGAATAATTTATTCATTCCCATCTCCTCACACAGTTGCAAGAGGGTGGGTGATTGTAAATTAGGGTGACTGCCAGGAGAAAGTGAAATTTGTTCATTCCAGGACACCCACACGTGCAGAGGTTGTTGGGTGCTGCCCAGTAAAATTCCACCTGGGGTAGAGCTCCTGGGAATTTCTGAGAGAGAAGCTAAAGGCACCTTTCGAGATTTCCACTCAAAATCCTATTTGCTGTGTAAGAAAAGTAAACAAAGAGGAATAACTTTTAAAATAGGGAACTAATGTGAGGTTTCTAAGTCTATAATCAGCTTAAAGTGTAAATTAAAATAGCACTCAGTTCTCACTTCCTTTTCTTTAAATAAACTCACAAATAAATAGAGTTAAATGTATTCCTTTCCATCTAAATTTTCCATTTGTTTCTGATTCCTTTAATTTCAATTTCAGTGGGTAAGAGATAAAGACTTACTTCTTACCTTAAAACATCATTAAAATGACCTTAAAATATAACCCTCCTCCCTTCCTTGGGAGGAAATTTTTGTTATGTGTTTTCTGCATCTACAAGCTCTGGGAGTTATCTGTACTTATGAGGAAAGCAATTTTGTCCTTCTAACCAGATTTTACTCTGGAGTAAAATATATTTTATTTGGGATAGTTTTAGTTTATATAGCTGCAATAAGCTTTCATCTGATTCTTTGATTTTATTTATATATTTTTTAGGTGATCTAGAAGTACTAAGCCCAATCATTTTGAAATCAAGCAAACAAATACATAAAAGCTTTTCACATAGCATTCTATTTAAAAATAAATAAAATAAAAAAGCGGCATCAGAGAAAGTGAATCTCCAGCAGCAACAACGACTTGGAGTAGGTTTACAGTTCTTCAGCCTTTGCTCTAGCCCTGGAGCCTGATGGGACGCTGGTGTCCTTGGAGGAATGGTCGAAGGAATTGCTGGGGGCCAATTGCTGATTTTATCATTCAAACACAAAATTTGTTACACCACTTTATCGGTCACAGGGAAAGCAATTATAGTGTAGTTCAATTTTCCACTCAATGACTGTGCTGGGGATCAAAGTCAGTTTTTTATGATGAAGAAGGAAATGTTTTGCTGTTTTTGTTATTTAAAAATAATAACAGTAAAAGCTTGCATTTCCAGTAGAAGGCTGTGTTTGCCTGTTTACCTTTTTTCTTTCTGGAGATGGAGCTGATTATTTTCATTTTTCTCTTGTTAAATAATCAGGCTATTTTGTTGATAGTTTGTGCTTTTTTAGGTTTTTTTTCTTTCTCTCCTCATTGACTAAAGTCAGTCCAATGTAAAAATGCAATTGTCACGCTTAAAAGCAGTACAGCATTAGAACCCTAATCACAAACACTGGAGGTGAAATAGTCGGTATGACACATTTCTTAGTATGAACAGTTTCCTTTTGGTACCTTTTGAAACAAGAATTATTCATTGTGCACATTGTTTTTTAATTTCTTTAGCCATATAGAATCTAATTGTAACAAAAAAATTAATTAATCATCATGTTAATAAACAACCCATTTCAAAAACCAGACACATATTTGGTGATCGTACATAAAAAAAAATTGGATGGACTCCCACCATAACAGATAAGTCATCCACAGTATTCTCTTTAAATCATAATTTAAATTTTGATTTTTCTAAAGAGATTTTAAAAAACAGTCAAATAGTCAGAATAGACGACAGCAGATTGAAGGAAAATGTATTTCCTCAAGTGAGAATATGTTAATCACACTTACTCAGAACTTTTACAAATTTTAACTAATATATGCTTCTGACTCTCCTGTACAGTAAAAATTGAAACAGTAAGGGCAAAATGTTGTCATATCAAAGAAAATCTCATCAATTATTTCATCACATCATAATCACATTTCAATTATTTAAAATTATTTAGTCAAATGTTTTAATCACTCATTCTCAGGAAGCAAAACAGAGTTTCCTGGATATTTGAAGACTAATTTTTTCACTTGATTTCTTTTTTTTCCTTTGAAATATTTTGCCACTTCTTAGAGTGATAACATAAAACCGCATCTTACACCAATGCTCAATTTCTTCAGCTCACTTTTTTTTTTTGTTGTTGTTGCTGTAAAATTGCCTCTTTTTTTCTATCAAAGTCAGTTTTGCCCTTGCTTGTAGTAGTTTCTGTCCTGGAGTGTGTGTTACTACTTCTCACAAGTGTTGGCTTTGTGACCTATCAGTGAAACTCATATTATTCATGTTAGCAAATATTTATGTTCTTCATTACAATCAACTTCAACATAGAGAGCAATACCTAAGAAAAAAATAGATTTTTTGGATTTTTTTGTTGGTTGATTGGTTTTGAGTTTTTAACAAGATTTTTGGGTTTGTTTTCTTTTAAGTCTTATAATACTTCCATCATTTCTGTGGTTTGTAGGTGAGGATGGCTTATAAGCACACAGGCTTCACCAAACTGGATTTTTCCATGAAGGTGCTGGAAAAAGTTTGTAGTCTATCTTCTGCCAGGTCTGAGCTTATTTATTGTGGTTTATGCAACTTTTGGTAGTTACTGTTCAGACAAGAGATGGTGAACTGAGCTGGGGGGGAAAAATATAAAATAGTAACTCTCCCACCTCCAAAACTGTTGGGAATTGTTGAAAACTTCCACTCGCCTTTGGGAATAATTTTTCCTATTTTTCTTCAAAATATCATAGATATTTATTCATCCCATCCTTAGAGTTTTAATCATTATAAATGATAAAAACACAGATATTTTGAAGGCATGTTGGTCTGTGGGTGTTATTCATGCTCCTTTAAAAATAATTCAATCATAGAATCATTAAGGTTGGAAAAAAACATCATTGAGTCCAACCATTAACCCAGCACTGCCAAGCCCACACCGAAGTGTGTCCCCAAGGGCCACATCTACATGTTTTTTGAATAATTACAGGAAATTTTAAAAAGCAGAGAAGAAGGAGAAAGAAAAGAAGATTAAAAAAAAGGAAAAATTAAAGGAAAAAGAAAAAAAGAGGAAAGGAAAAGAAAAAACAAACAATGAAAACGAAAAAATAGAAAAGGAAAATGAAAAAAAAAGAAAAAAAAGAAAAGAAAAGAAAAAGAAAAAGAAAAAGAAAAAGGGAAATTAAATCTCAGGGGGTTAAGTTTGACCTTCAAGCAATATAGCTCAGTTTGAAACACCTTCTGCTTCAAAATATCAACTTTGAGTTAATGCTTGACAATTCCAGCTCCTGTAACAGCACAGAAAACCTCATTCACAGGCACCGTTTGAGAAACCCAATTTTATTTAATATATTTGCCTGCTTATAGTAAAAGAAAAATAAAAAATCATTACTTTGTCCTCCCCAGCTATAAAAGCCTCCAGACAGCTCCTCTCTGACAAATTCAAATTAGTGAACTGTTTCTCCCACTTGGGAGGCTGCAGCCCTGGCCTGTGGTCAGAGATAAATTTTTCAGTGAACGTGTACCTAAAGTGATGAAAGAAAACCTCCCAGTTTGCTCATTCACAGGTAAGATGATAGCAAGGCAGGGTTGCTTTTTAGTTCATGCACAAAGCTGTGATGAAGGGAAGGTGGGACAGGGTAGGGAAGAGTGTCAAGTGTGAGGAGTCCTCATCTGGGGAGAGTGGAACCAGTCTCGACCCCCTGGCGGCATGTAAATGCTACAGAGTCTGTTAGTCCACATCTCATAAATTATTTTTGGATGATTCCCAAAAAACATGATGAATTAGGTCCACTGCAACAGGAAGAAGGAAAAGGTAAATATATCCTTAACTCAACAATAACCATCAAGTGCCAGAGACTCACCACATTATCTTTTCAATCCCTTGACCTCCTTCTCCTGTTTTCTAATTTTTTGACTGTTTCCCCCATTCAAGATTTTTTTTTTAAGAAAATATCAATCTCTCAAAGATCTAAGTCACTTCAGAGACTTCTTCATTTTATAAAAAAATATTATTATGGAAAGAACTTTCTGTGGATTCTGGTTTGGTGGTGGACATGGCAGTGACAGGTCAATGGTTGGATTCAATTATCTTGAGCTTTTTTCCAGCCCAAATGGTTCTGTGATTCTGTGGTGGTGCAGACTAAGTTTTTAATGAAAGAGCCAATCACTTCAGCTCCTGCTTTCTGGGAAAAATGTACAAATAAATGTGGCAGCTTAAGCAAGAGGTGTGGGATGTAGGACATTGCTGGGAAGTGGGACTTCCTCATCTGAAGTGTGAGCTTTTCTCAATTATCCTCTTTAAGGATCCAGGGAAATTGTGCAGTGAGCAAATGCATTTGTTATGCAAGATCATATAAAATTACAAAAGATCACAGGACAGCTATCAAGAAATTGATATAAAATTATGGAAGAGACATGTGGACACAGGTCTCATGGTGGGATACATGAGATTACAGACGAAGGTTGAGTTGCTTCTCCACAAAGAAGAGCATATGCCAAGCCCTGTTGTCACAGTAACAGCTTGTTCCACCACAATAGTTTTCCAAAGCTTATCACCTCTTCTTTTATTTTATTTAGTTTATGAAAGACTGTGCCAGCCTTTGAGGATCAAATTGGGGAACTCCAGAGACAGAAAGAATGTTCTCCAAACTGAGCTAAAAAGCAACATATTTCTGTGCTCGCAGGAACACTCTCTAAAGCAGCTCAGAGAGCAGTTTATCTGAGACAAGTGTGTCATGGAATCACAGAATCATAGAAGCACAGAATGCTTTGGAAGGGACCTTAAACACCATCTAATTCCATCCCCCTGCCATGAGCAGGGACACCTTCCACTATCCCAGGTTGCTCCAAGCTCCACCCAAACTGGCCTTGAACTCCTCCAGGGATGGGGCAGCCACAGCTTCTCTGGGCAATGTGTGCCAGGGCCTCACCACACTCTGAGTAAAGAATTTCTTCCTTAAATCTAACCTAACCCTGCCCTCTGAGAGTTTGAAGCCATTTCCCCTTGAGCTATCACAGCAAGCCCTTGTCAAAATCCCTCTCTCGAACCTCTTGCAGCCCTTCTCTCATCGTGAGCTGGGAAAGTCAGCTTGGAATGGTCATGATTTAAATTTGCCTGTGTGTTGTTATGGAGAAGGGATTTCATTTTAACAGCCTGTTACACAGCAAAATGGTTCTCAGATTCTTATCTGAGAGGGAAGACTGAGTAGCTACTCATTTGGGCCTTGCATTAAATACCTAATTCTTTGGGAAGTGGATAAATTTATCCAATGTGCAATTCTTTCTTTGGATGTCATAAAATGAACTACTGTTTTCAAGCCTTACATAAGAAAGAGTAAGAATTATTTCATGATGGGTGACTACACAGCTCACTGATTGCTCAACAATTTGGAAAGTTTGGGTTCAAATATCTGTGAAAGATGATAAATAAGTCATAAATTTTTCTTGTTTTCTGCTCAAAAATACAATGGGACAGTCTCATGTTTATTGCAAGTAAGTCAGTCTTACTCTGAGCACTGGAAGAAACACTTTTGCATTCTCTTTTCAACAAAGACTCAAGATAAAGTTGAGGGTCGGTTCTTATTTTATACCAGCTCCTTGACAGAAACACATAATATTGTATTATCAAGAAAAGAAACACTAATGCTTGATGACATTCCTTTGACAAGTTGTCATGTCTCAATCTAAATTAAAACCACATCTGACACACCAAAAACCTTGTCTTGATCTGTCTTGTTTAGATAGTGCCAGTCCATGATATGACCTGAAATCCCTTCCTTGAGGTCATTTAGACAGACTCATTGAAACAATATATACTGGCTTCATATATTGGCTGCTGGTCAATGAAAACTCTGTCTAATGTGACACTGGAGACTCTATCCCAGCCTGAAAGGAGTAAATGGATTTGATTTGGGGAAGGGAGGCAAGAGAGAAGGAAGTCTCTCAAAGGAAAAGTGCAGTAATATGGCCTGACCTCGCATGAACCGTCCCTGAGGATCACCTCCCTCTCTCACATGGATGAGCACAGATGAGGATAACTCCAAGTAAGAGAGAACCTGACTTGTAAGAAATGAATCTTGGGTTTCCTCCTTGGTTTTACTACAGTGTCACCTTGGGAAAAGGCTTACAACAGCTATACTTTTCTTTTCCCAGGTGGAAGAAATGGGACATTCCTGTTTCATGGATCGACAGATAAAAACTACAGCATAGTGACTATCTCAAGAGCTCTAGAGGAAATATTAAGCAAAAGCAAATCCCTAGACCTTATTTTCCACTTATCTTTTCCTGCAGACTGTGAGGTCTACTGCAAGTTAACTGCCACCAGTTTGTATCACCTTGAATAACCAACCTGGGTTAGGGAAACAACAATTTTGCTCATACCAGTAAATTCAACATGCCTAAACTGAATTCTCCATCACCAAGGCCAGCTGGCACAGGATGGCCTCCATCCATGCTCTTGAATTCCCTTAGCTCCTTGATCACAAGGATGCTGCATCTTTAGGACCTTCTTGCAGGGGCACTTGGCTTTTTCTTATTTCCAAAGGGATGGGGTGAGAGCAAAGGTGATAGAGACAAATAGCTTCCCATTCACACAGTTAAATGATATAAAATTTCAATGCTTAGGAATACTTCAAGGAGTTGTTTAGTTTATGAGCATGGATCACCAGCATCTTCTCCTCCAAGTGTTTTGCCAAGGAGAGCACAAAGATGCAGTCATGGAGAGAGAGGGAGACTCTAATCCTTTGAATAAATCTTGTGGCTGTGACCATAGATGGTCATTCTTTTCCTTTCCCCTGAATTCCTCCTGCTTTGTCTCTCTCTTAGTCATCTCACCAAGCTGCTGAAGCTCACTTTCGTGTTTTGATTCCACTGGATAAGAATGAAGAATTCTCAGGTCTTCATGCCACAAAGATGTTTTTTCTAATCCACTCTCATTACAGGGAAGACCTTGGAAAGGCATTAACATTTCCCCCTGTTTTCAGTTTAGTGTCTTGATTAAAGTTCCTAAATAAGTTTATCTACACCTGATCTAGAGGCACTGAATGTTGGAAACTCCATCCCTTGCCCTGGCAATGTGTTCCAGTTCCACATTGCCCTCACAGTTTAAAAGGTGTATCTAATTCTTCATTCAAATTTCTCTGCTTCCAGCTTTCAGCCACTGGATTTTGTTATGCCTTTACCTGCCTGATTAAACAGCCTGTTAGTTCAGGGTAGTTTCTCCTTGAAAAAGTAGTGCTACTGTGTCTTCATTTTCTTTTTGATAAGTCTGGGCTCTTCAAGTCTCTGATGATAAGATGTTTTCTCCCACCTATCTGGGAGCAATTTTCCAACCTATTTTACTGCTATTAAGGACATGAGAACATCCATATTGTAGACCCTTTTCCTCCTTCCTTACTATTTCCCTGTGGTGATAGGCAGTATCCGGTAGCCATATTAACCCTTCCAAACCTGGAACTCCCTCAAAAATATCACTGACCTGGTATTGCCTCCTGTTGTTCCCTTTTATTGAGATTCCAGTCCACTGTAGTCTGGAACAATAAAGTAAGTGGTGGAAGAGCATGGCCATGGTCTCTTAAACTCTTCCATGGAATCACAGAACTGTGAACTGTGGAATTAATTGGGTTGCAGGAGCTCTTAAGGATCATCCAGTTCTACCCTCTGCCATGGAAGCTCAACAGCTATGCATATTGAAAGGAAAAAAAAATATTTTAAACTACTCAAACTTAAGTGAGACAGGATGGTTGGACACCTGTTGTACCTGTTCATCATATCAGCCTCCTGTGAGGAGATGGAATGGAGTGAATTTTGTCACAGACACTGCACCTCTTCCACATGGAGCACAAGCTGCTTTGAGGGATTTCCACCTGAGAGCCAAAGCAGGTTGTTGTGTGGGGAAAATGGGGAAAGAATGATTTCTGTTCTCACATTTCCAGCTTCAGTGCTTCACACATCTCCAGCACCTCTTTTCAGGGCTGTTTTCAATGAAAGGAGAGTAGATGTTGTTGTGGTTAAGTCAAACTTTCTTACATCATGTTTTTGCCAGAGATTATTTCAGATGTTGATGCATTTCACTGTGAAAAAGACCCCTGAATTCCTGCAGTGTTTTCCATCATGATTTGGGTCACAACAAAATTAAAAGACAACTTTAGACTCGTTTCCTTGCACACATTTTCTGCAGGCACAGGAGCTCTTGGCACTGATTTGTCTCATTGACTTCAATGGCTGAGCCTTTCCTCCTGAAAGCAATCCAGGTTTCCATCTATGAATTACTTCCATAAGGTCAGGACATGTTGTTTTATACAAAAGCTTTCCTGGAATCTCCCCCTGGAGCTCCTAGCACTTATCCCCCACAAACCTCTCATCTGAGGGTAGCAGAAGAAGTTTGGCCGAATCAAAAGGGGTTACTTGAAGCATGTGAAGATTTACAAAGGGGTAGAGATTAGATTCCAGGTGTGGCATCTCCTCCTCAGAACAGGAGCAAGATATTTAGCAGGAATTCAGAATATAACTTTACAACCAGGAGATCATCTAAGAGAAAAGCCTCTCTCTGAGCCAGTCCCTGACTTGTAGAAGATACCAAGGTGGTAGTCACCCTTTATATACATGAAGTATGAGATGTCATATTTAAGCTGAAGGAGGGCAGTTGTAGATTAGATATTGGGAAGGAATTCTTCCCTCTGAGGTTGGCGAGGTCCTGGCACAGGGTGCCCAGAGAAGGTATGGATGCCTCATCCCTGGAAGTGTCCATGGCCAGGTTGGATGGGGATTGGAGCAACCTGGGCTAGTGGAAGGTGTCCCTGCCCATGGCAGGGAGTTGAAACTGGATGGTCCCTTCCAACTCAAACCATTCTATTTCATAGACTGAGGTAGATTGAATCCCCTCTCAGTTTAGTTACTAAACCTGATCCAATATTTGTTATTCCTTCAGCCTCACAAAGGCACAGGTTGATTTGAAATGGTGTCCCATGTCCTTAATAATTTTCATGTTCAGTCAGTCAATAAAGACCATGTCTTGTGTTTGGTTCCTCCTTGTGCTGCACCAGCCTGAACTATGCAGAAACCTAGACTTGAGCTATTATCAGTATTCTTACATCTATTGATCTTTGGAGCTTGAGACAGCCTTCAATGGTCTGACAGGAGCTATGAATAAATGAGAAACACTAATTTTTATTCATTTACATGAAGAAGAACAAAAAGAAGGTTCAAGAGTGTTGTATTAGGCTCTTCAAACACAGAGCTACTGTGTTTTTCTTGTCTCAGAAATAAACATTTTTAATAGTTCGTGTAGTCAATTTTTTTGCAAGTGTCTAACTGAAGTACAATTGGATAAAATTCTGGATGTTATATGACTTTATGAAATTCTTATGAACTCTGTACTTATTTGAAGGCAGTTTAATGAACCAAACCATTTCATTATCACCTTCACTTAGCCAGTCACAAACCCGAATTTCTGTGTTGTGTGCAAGAGCTGCAGGTTCTGTGAGCAGTACAACTGTAAACAGCACTAAAAGTAAGCATGAATGATTAGCTGCAGAGTGGGAAATTTAATTTGAACAGTTTTGACAGGTTGTGTTGCTTGGGTTGAACTTGAAATAACATCTTGACATATCAGTGGTTCTTGTGCTTTTCCAGGCTGAGTTGTTCCTCAAGGTGTTGAGTCATATAACTTGATGATGGAGTGTCAAACATAATGTGTTAAACCTGAAGAAAGGAAATAACACGTACTATGATGATCAGCACATGTTAAAATATGTTTTCCTGTTTCTAATTAAAAAGAGTAGATTTTCAGCTATTTCAGTTCAATCTACAGCAGCAGATTTGAAATATCCCCACTGTGCAAAACAAAAGGTACAGACTGCTTTAAATGGATGGGGAAAAAAACAGATTAAGATTTTTCCATTTAAATTAAACAATAGTTTATGGTTTGGGGATAAATGGTTTAATGTGTTTCTGTGAGGCTAAGGACACCCTCAAATGAATTTCAAGCCAAAATATCAGCACCAAAAATGTCAAGCAGAATAAAGCCCAGTAAAAAGCATCCACTGGGAAGTATGTGATGTCAAGTGGCTTAGTGGTATTTGCATGCAAGGAGATGGCAGCTGTATAAGAGAGAGATAACAGAAGAGTTGAGATGGAGAGCAAAATTTATCATAACATGTCTAGTGATGATTAAAAGCCTGTGCTTATTAGTTGCATAAAATGTATTACTAAATCATTTTTGGAACATATAATTTTCCAATTATTTATGCATCACAGTAATTAATGATAGGAGGGACAGAGTCAATGATTCACTGTGTAATACATATGGTAGTTACCTGGGGAGGAAAAAATTACAGTGCTACCAATTATTTGCTTTAATGTTTTTGTAATTATGCCCTACACCCAAGTTGAAAATTTCTTTAATTCTTTTTTAAACCCTTCATTCTCAACAATGAAAATGTTTTCTTTTTAGCCTTCAATTAAGTCTAATTTTTAAACTGCCATCCAAGAAATATACAATTCCATAAATGCCTTGCTCCTTTTTATATTTTGCTGGCAACGGTCTGCAAGTATGAAATCTTGCCCTTCAAGCATCTTATTGGCGAACTAATTTAGGCACTCAGAAGGATGATTTTCTGTTTAATACACATGGCTTGGATTTACACGATCCCAGGTTTTTGTTTTTGTTTTTTTTTTTTGCTTTAGTCTTAACTTTTTAAATGCAGGAAAATAAACCAAGGCTCTTGTTTTTTCTCACCAGGTAGGACTTTATCCCTGTGTGTGGGAAGGGAAAAGGAATTCTGCTTTCAGCAGTCATAGATTGTTTTGGGTTTTAAGAGACAATGTTTTGGGTTTTAAGAGACAATAAAAATTATCTCATTCCAACTTTCCGCCATGGGTAGGGGCCCCTTCTTCTATCCCATGTTGCTCCAAGCCCTGTCCAGCTTGGTCATGAGGACTTCCAGGGATGGAGCATCAAAGAACGAGTCAATTCCCTCCAATATTGTCTATTCTGCCTTATGGAACTGCTGGCACTGAGATTGCACCATTCCTAAATGTTTGGCATGGCATGGGGTTTTTTTCACATTCAACAAAATCAGCCTGTGAAATATCTCTCAGATTCTGTTCATGACCTAGCACTAGAAAACAGTCTAGATGCATCCATCCAGTTTTAGAAAAAGAAACAAAAATTATATATGTGAAACTCTTTTGTGCCAATTTCCCCAGGAACACAGCAATCCCAAGATTTGGATAGACACTTTTAGCTTAGCTAATACCACACTTGACCACACCAGAAAACCACACTTGATTTGAACAGAAAGAGCAAAAGTCCTGCAACTTCCCATACTTAATCCCACTTCCACCATTCTTCAGTTCACACTGAGACCCCTGAAGGCTCCATGCTGTCACACAGCACATCTGGAGGGATCTTTCCTCTTCCTCTTCCCACTCAAAACAGAAGTCAAAGCGATTTTTTCAAAAGACAAAAATGCTGCATTTTTCGTATAACTGTTGGCATTTGGTGATGACATGATTTCCAGGGACTATAGTGAAATTTAGTGACCTGATATGAACTTTTGCCTTGCTAGGAACTCTGTTCTAACAACCTTAGTTTGCTGACAGCTATGACAGACAGAAGTCATCTCTTTTCCGTGGGCTGGGCATAGTGTTCCCAACAATTCATGCAACTCCCACAGGACAAGAGAATGCATTTCCTTTGAGCTACAACCAAAAGCCTCTCCCAGAGAGGTTTAGTAGTGTTTAAAGGATTTATTTAATTATTTTCCCTTGAATAAATGAGCTTGAAGGGCTAGACTTTCCTGTGAAGAAGAAATTTAAAAAAAAATGTAAAAAAATAAGAAGTGTAGAGCATTTTGGCAGATTATGTGGGTGGTATATGAATCAATAAAGCTTCCAGCTATGCAAAGCCTTTGGGTGCATTACGATGTTTGTTTGTTTTTTATTTATTCCAAACAGAACTAAATATGAATAGTTTGGTGGGTTTTTATATCTGCCAAGAAATGAGAACACTGCCCTCCCCCTACCCTGCCTTCCTGTAAATGTACCCAAACCAAGCATTTATTTATTGCAAACATCCATAAGGAAAAACTGCTGATGATAATGATATAAAAAATTCTTGAAAATGTCTGCTCAGGCATGTAGATGGGATATGTTCTAGAGATTAAATAGCTGTGTCCTTAGCTGAGTCTGCTGCTGGGCTAAGTACAGTTTGGTGGAGTCAATGACAAAGTCAGTAGATCAGTCAACTGACCCCAAGTAATCCAACACCTTCTGTGTTTGTGGTGTAATCCTGATTTTGGGGTAATAAGACCTTGTCCATGCTCTAAATTGTCTGTGGCAGGAACAATTACAGGATGGATTTTTCTCTTTGTTTTTGCCTAAGCTATTTAGTGTGCTTATTTTGGCCAGGGCTGATTTCTGGCTCTGGCCTACATGGAGCTGTCCCAGTGTTTATGCCTTGAGGCTTTAGGTACCAAAGGTACCAAAAAGTGTCTGGGCTGGCCAAAATCTGTCATGGGGAAAAAAAAAAGATGTGATACTAATTCTCACAATTTTTTCCAGGTCTGCTGTAGTCCATATTTAAAAACAAAAGCTCCAGGTTAGAACACAGTAGACTAGAATAGAGTAGAACTATTTCAGTTGGAAAGGATCTACAATGATCATCTGGTCAAATCCCTGACCAGTTCAAGGCTGACCAAGACAGGTTGTTAAGGCACAGTCCAAATGTCTCTTAAATGCTGACAGGACTTGGACATCAATCCCCTCTCTAGAAAGCCTATTCCAGTGTCTGAGCAGCCTCTTGGCCATGAAAAACCTCCCAGTGTTCAATCTAAACCTCTCCTGGTACAGCTTTGAACCATTCCCATGTGTATTATCACTGTATACCACGCAGCAAAGATCAGCACTGACCTCTCCACTTCCCCTCCTCAGGAAGCTGTGAACACCTTAGAGGGAAACCCTTGCTCCTACATTTCATAAGAATATCAATAGGAGAAAAAACCCCATAGTAGCCATTGTTTTCCAAGGAATTTGCTAGGAACTTTTCATTCTGCAAGGATACATCCATGGAGAAGAACTCAGACAGGACTCACACAGTAACCAAAATGTGATGCATAATCTCACCTAGAAAGGAGTTCAGGCTCATGTCCATGTCCATAAAGAAAGTTGCATTTCTACAGCCTTCTCCAAAAGGTTGCAAATGCTATTGTTGTAACATCAAGACTCTTTTAAGATCCCATCCTCTAACCAGAAATTGTCCATTTTCAATATTTTACCTTTTTGACCGCTCTGGGAATGCAACAGATCTGGAGATGAAATAATAGACCATTTAGATTCAGAAAGCAAAGCAGACCTGTATGGTCCCTGATGTTCAGTCTGGAAAGCAGCCACTATTAAATTGACACTTCCCAAATTGAAAGGGCGGTTAATGGGACTCAAAACTGGACAAAATGGATGACATTTACTTTCTTTGCAATGACAGAAATTAGACTAATCATCATAATGGTCCCCTTTGATTTAAAATATCTAAGAGATGCCTATAATTGGGAGATAATTGGAACTGGCTGGTGGAAATTGATCAATTTTATATGTAGAGGTCAATGATGAGAACAAAGATTTGGAAATAAGATAATCTTTATGTGTCATGAAGCAGCAAAGTCCTGGAGGGTTGAATATCAAACTAAGAGTCATCAAAGTGAAACTGGAAGTCTATGATGCAACCATTGGTATACAGGTCACTTCCTGGATTTCCATCATCATAGGAGAAAAACTGGTTGAGGGTGAAAATTATGTCCAAAAAAACAGCTAAAATTGATCACATTACTTGCATTTTAGTAGTTTCACTTCCTGAGAGTCAAAGCTGAATGAGGAAGACGACAGCAACGAGATCTTGAAAGTGGTGGAAAGTGAACCTCGTTCCATGTTTCTGATTTTTGACTTGGATTTTTGAAGAATGCTACAGAAACCCTCTAACTTTTGGCTGTGTGGTTCCAGTAAATTGACATAAGGCTGGATGATTTAGTGGAAAAGGAATCTGGCATGCAGCCAGAAATTATGGATATTTGTTTGGTGATTTTTTTCCAGTTTATTAGCATTGAGGTCTTGAGGAAATTGTACAACTGGATACAATATCAGCAAGGGCAGTTGGTGGGGAGTCTGCTTACAGTTTATCAGGTCAGATTTAGAAGGTTATATGTAGCAAGGGTGGATAAAGTTAGGCTGTGCCAGCTGGCCTAGAACAGAATCATGGAATGGTTTGGGTTGGAAGGGGCCTTACAGACCATGCAGTTCCAGCCCCCTCCCATGGACAGGGACATCTTCCACTAGTCCAGGTTGCTCCAAGCCCCATCCAACCTGGCCTTGGACACTTCCAGGGATCCAGGGGCAGCCACAGCTTCTCTGAGCAACCTGTGCCAGGGCCTCCCCACCCTCAGAAGGATTTCTTCCTGATACCAAATTTAAATCTCCCTTTGCAGCTTAAGAACATTCCCTTGATCTGTTACTACATGTCCTTGCTAAAAGTCCCTCTCTGGCTCTCTTGAAGTCCTTCTAGGCTCAAAACCCTTGGAAGGCTGCTAAGGAAGCCAAGAAGGCAAGAAATTGTAGCAGGATTCAATGGGTCAGCAAAGACACAGCATTTGTGGTTTTTATGGTGAGCGTTTTTACTTCTCCTTACCATTGGGACAGAATCCTCATTTACTTAGGAACTTCTGGAAGCTCAGCTTTTAATTTCTCTGTCTTTGAGATAAACAGATAATTTTTTCCAAACCTGATCCTCTGTGATTTGACAAACATCAAAAAAAAAAAATAGAAACTGGACCTGCCATTACACCTGTTATTACCTAGTACTATTTTTCTACCTAAGGTTATTGCATAACTGCTTCTATCCTATATTATTTCATTTTTATGCCTTTTGTTTCAACCTCTCCTCCTTCCTTCTCGTCTCTAGCAGCCCTCACAATACCTTCTCGTGCTTTTGTCAGCACAGAGCAGTGCACTGTTATTAATGTCTCCTCTCATTCCCAGCCCTTTCTGCAGCTCTTTCCTGTTGTTGCCTCCAGTGACATGCAATGATGATAATGGGATCCAGTGCCACTGGCATGCTACCCCAAAGCCCTGCAAGGACTAGTTCAGAGGTACAGAATTGCTTAAAAAGCCAGGAGCTTTTTCTACCCAAGGGGAAGAAAAAGCGTTTGCTTGCTGCGTCAGGAGCTGAATGCTCCTTGCCACTTCCTAGCAGAGCAGTTTAGAATCAAGCTCCACTGGATGATAATTGTTTTAACTACCATTGTGGTTCTCTCTTTTATCCAGGGGCATGGCTGGGGAGGATGGGTGAAGTTGTGCAACTGATGTCTGCCTAATTTGCAGGGTATTCCTAATTGATTGGGATAGATCACCCTGCCCTCCCTTCTCTCCCTCCCCCCATGGGGATGCAGTTTGAGCCTTCACTTTACAGCTTTTCCAAAGAAGTTTATGCTTTCTTTACACACAGTCTGCATAAAAACAAAGTGAGCCAATGCAAACATCATCTGAAGATTGCCAAGATTAGAAACTACCTCATTTTGTTACCAGGAAGGCCATAAAAATCAATAAAGCACAGTGATGTACACTTTTTATAATGCAGAGCTTTGTAGCAAATGCAGCCCAGCTGACAGTCTTAACAGAGGAAAGATTAGTGATAAGAATGGCCATTCAGCTTCTTTGAGTATAAATGTTGTGTAATAATCACATTCCCTGCTTTAGACATTTACAAAGGCTGTTCAGGTAGCCTATAAACACAGATTCAATGAAAGCAAGGATGTGCTTACTCTGAGGAGCAAACCACAGCCCCTGAGTGAGCTCTGTGTGGTTTTCTGCACTGGCTCTACTGGGATGATAGAAATATCAGTGATCATAGAATCACAAAATGGATTGGGTTGGAAGGGACCTTAAAACTCATCCAGTTCCGCCCTGCCACAAGCAAGGACCCCTTCCACTATCCCAGGTTGCTCCAAGCCCCATCCAACCTGGCCTTGGACAATTCCAGGGACGGGAACACTTTGCCCTACTTGAGCTGGGAACCAGCTAGACCTGGTTGAGAGCAGCATAAGGGACCAGAGCATGCCTAAATGGGGCATTGCTGTTGAGCTGGGAGGCTCAGCTATATTCAGCTGGGGAGATGTTCTGACGTGATCCAAAATCACGAATCTATACCTTTCCCCATTTGGTCTCTGTCTTAAATTAAAACTGAACTTCCTTTGCATAGGGAATTGAAATGTTTCACTCCTTCATTTCCCTGTTTCTGATATTCCTTGCCTCTGGAAGTCATCAATAAACTGTTTCAACTGAGTTACTGGGCATTAATGAGGACAATAAATTTCCACACATTAGATCACTAATTGTATCAATAGATGGACTCTACCATTGAGACCAACAATTTTCACCCCATGGCCAACTTTAGTTTCTTTCCAATTTATTTAGCTTTATGCAGAATTCTTAGTTGTTCATTGAGACATAATCAGACCTGAGCTCTGAAAACCCCTAAAAAGCATTTAAAGATTCAATGCTTCCACTACCATTTTGGCTCTGTACCAGTGCTCTACCAGTGAGAAGTCCTTTTGGACTGCTAATCTATTCATTGTGTCCTGCAGCATCATTCCCTGCTTCTCTTAAGAGTTCATCTAATCTAGTGGTGCTTTTGTCAATTAATGATGTTGAGCATTGTCTGCTGGTGGTTACAGATTCACTCAGATTATGGATTTTGTTTCATTTCTTTTGCATTTTCCAAAATGTAAGTTTTTCCTAGATATTTTTTTCCACTGAAAACATGTACAAGTCCTTATGCTGTGCTTGCAGAATTATGGCATAGATCTGAAATGAGACAGGCAAGAGAGTTCATTTTTCCTGTAGACTTCAGATTTTTTATCAAGTCAATGATATAAAAAGACAAGTTCCTAGAGGAAGTTGGGAGTTTCCTTGTTAAATCATTACATATAGACAAATTTTTATTTTGTCAAAATTAATTTTGTCAGGTAATGTATTCACCTGTTCTTACAGAAGCTGCAGAAGCAGTTTCTTGCATCAGGAAAAGAATTGCTGATCACCTACTTTGAAAGATCTTTTGGCTGGTGCTTGGGGCATTCGTGTGTGATGTGAAAAAGTGCAATAAAAATCCCGAGTCTGCATGAAAGACAGCACCAGCCTGAATCTTAATCTCTCCCACCAAAGCTATCCAGGGCTCACACTGTTCTTGCACTTTATTAGTTAGCAAAGAAATTATTTTTTTTTTCTAAAGAGCTAATGCCAACTATTCTAAAACCCTGAGGGATTTTATTTATTTTCCTCCAGGATCCTATCACAGTGTGATTTCTTCTCCAAGTTTTGGCAGGTGGGCAGGCAGCCAGAATAACCATGAGTGATTCAGATGGTAAAATAAATACACTCTCATTTAGTCTGAGAGTCTCAACACTCTTTTTGGGCTGTCTGAGTCAAAATCTTGGTTTGTGCCTTCTGTTTTTTGGTGGAGTATAGTGATCACACTACAGGTTCTCGGCATGTTACTCTTCATGCAGAGAATTATTTATGGACACCAAATCCTGCACTGAGCAAAGAAGATATACTACAACCAAACATTAATAATGGAGAAGATTTAGGAAAATTATACACACGCAAAACTTAAAGCCCAGCCATGAGTCCTGGGTCAAGAAAATGCCACTGTGATCTGTGTAATCTAAGGCATTGACCTCACATAATTCCTCCAAGTCCACCAATGCAATGTCCTCACATAATTCAGCAGAGGAGCCATTCTTTGGGAGTAAATTCTGATCCAACCAAATGGGAGTGCCTCATCCATCTGGGTATTTCTTTATGACTTTAAAAAAAAATAAGGAACGAATGCATTTGGAGAAGAGTGGGGACTTGTGAGGGATCAGTTTAAAAGAAGGGATTAAAAGCACTTCATACAGCCCTGAGGGGAAGCAATAGTCTACAGACATTGGAAGATTGCAGGCTTTAAAGACTGAAAACAAATATGTGAGGTACTAGAAGAAGGTTTAGTTGGATCCCCTTTTCCCATGTGAAATTGTGGGTAAATTTCTAGATAAACTTGTTTTGAGAGCGAGCTATTTGCTTAGAATAGTGTTGTGAGCAACAGTGTGTGGGAATTTAAAAAATGCTAGGATGGTGCCTAGAAAAATAAGTGTGAATTGACTGTAGGATGTATCTCTATCCAGGCTTGGAGATAGTTTAGCATAATCAGCTTTTTCCATCCATAACTCAGAGCATATTTTGCATTATTAAAAGCAGAAACTTCTGGTCACTTGACTATTGGTGTCTTACAGCTGTGAGGATGCGCATGGTAGGTGTTAAAATCAGCCACAGGAGGGCTCTTGCATTATTTCCCTGCAAGCCTTTAAACTTATTGAGGATAATAAAGGAGAAAGCCTATTCAGGCAAGGATAGACAGAGGCTGAAAAGATCAAGTCAATCTGTGCTCGAGCTCCTGTCAGCATGGACAGGAAAGGAACGCTCTGATCCATGAATTGTTCACTGTGCATTTCAGTTCATTTCCTTGTAGAAGCAAAAGTGATTCCCCTTCTGTGATTCTAGCTCAATGTCTTGCTTCTCCAGTAACAGGTTCAGTGTGTACAGTGGAGTCTGGATATGAGGACTGAGAGAAACATGGAGAAACAAGGCAGTGCTAAATATCCACTCCAAATTTTCCAGACATCTAAATTTGGTGCTGTTCTATTCATTGCTGAAGCATTTTTTCTCATTTTTGCTTGTATTGCCTCCACTGTGGCTTGAGGACCATCAGTCAGTGCTACAATAATTTCAAAGAGTCAGAATGGCTTGGGTTTGAAAAGTCCTTAAAATTCATCTCAGTCCAACCCCCTGCCATGGGTGGGTACAACTTCGGCTATCCCAGGTTGTTCCAAGCCCCATCCAACCTGGCCTTGGACTCTCCAGGGATGGAGCAGCCACAGCTTCTCTGGGCAGCCTGTGCCAGGGCCTCACCATCCTCACAGGGAAGAAGGAGTTCTCAGAATTGTCAGACCAGTTTTGAAATAGGGCCTTTTCCAAAGGAACAAACACCCTCAGAATATCTGACTCAACTCACGTCTGTTTTTTTCTTTCCTTCTGGATATTCCCTCTTACTCTGTTAGATTTGCTGGTGCTGGGAGGACTTTCCTACCAATCCTGATCTCAGGCTTCCTCTTTGTCCAGGAGATACCAGACAATCTTTCCAAGGGTAGAGACATGAGGCAGCTTTATTGTTGTATTTGTGAGGTGCTCTGTGGCAGGAAGGAAATGATGAATCTGACTCCATGTTCTTAGGAGGTTAATTTATTATTTTATGATTTATATTATATTAAAGAATGCTATACTAAACTATACTAAAGAATACAGAAAGGATACAGCCAGAAGGCTAAAAAGATATTAATGAAAACTTGTGACTTTCTCTTCAGAGTCTAACAGAGCTTG
The DNA here is from genome assembly GCF_028769735.1 of Zonotrichia leucophrys gambelii. Lineage (NCBI taxonomy): Eukaryota > Metazoa > Chordata > Aves > Passeriformes > Passerellidae > Zonotrichia > Zonotrichia leucophrys. The sequence continues at coordinate 109,428,733 of NC_088172.1, read as the reverse complement.
GCCCCAGTTGGTCATTAAGTCAAAACAATTCACAACAAAAACCAATGAAACAATCACCTGTTGGTAAACAATCTCCAAGCATATTCCAAAGCAGCAAAACACAAGAGAAGGAAACCAGATAATTATTGTTTTCATTTTTCTCTGAAGCTTCCCAGGAGAAGAATGCTGGGCAAAGAGATTTTTCAGAAAATATGACAGTAACACTTTATCTTCTTTTCTCTGAGGACATCCCTATTAGAATCTACTGCTCTTCCAGAAAGTCTGTTCCTTGCGAGCCCCTCAAAATCATTCATATCCAAGTGCAGGGATCAAAATAATCCCTTCATACTCAAGGAAAAGTCTTTCTTTCTTGGTCTGTTTTGCTCATGCTTTCCTTATGAAGCGTTTGGGGATAGAGTGGGTGTGTAGAGAATTGGTTTCCTCTTGCCCTGTTTCAGAGGAAAGATTTGACACCCCTTATTTGACACCTTCGCAGTAGTGTTGGAAAAGGAGTTTCCAACTACAGCTCTGAATTAAACTATGTTGAGAATTTACCTCTGATCTATTCTCTCTCATCTGAAGCATTCTTTTTTGATCCACTAAATGGAAGGAGGTAGCTCATCTAACATAAGAATTGTTGTTCTGACAGGCAACATCCATCCACACTCATAAAATATCCTCTCTTTCTACTAATATGTAAATAGATTAAAATTAATAAATAAATTAATGGGCATCTCAAATATTGAAGAAATAGATTAATAAATAAAAAGATCAATAAATTCTTAGTTTTTAGTTGGGTGCCTCAATCTGTCTATGAAGTGATCAAACCACCCAGATGTTTTTTTAATGGTTTGAGACAAAGGAGGACAACACAATGCTTACACATGAAATTGTGGTTTTTTTCTTTTTCCAGAATTTCTGCCCTTGCCTATCTTGGCAAACATCTTCTATTGCAAAGCTTGATTTTCATAACATTTTTCCAAGGGAAAAGCATTTCATCAGATAATGCACAACCAGCTCTTTAAGATACAGTTTCTCTGACTGAATCCTTCACAGAGTACTAAATGCCATTTTTTTTTTTCTGGATTACCTACATTTTTAGAAGCATTTACCCCTTTGGGTGTTAAGATTCAAAGGAAAATCCATCCACAGGTGCCAGTGTCAGGGATGTGAACCGTGGGAGAGATGCTGTGCTGTTTGTACATCTGCACCTGGCCTGTTTTGAAAACCATCTCCACCACTGCTGCCTCTGGCATTTATCCCCTTTCCAGGCCCATGATGGTTTTTTACAACCCCCTGAGGCCCAACATATCTGGCCATCAGGACAGCAAGTCACCAAGCAGCAATGAACAGCAACCATGTGCAGAGAATTCCTTCAGAGGCTCTCCCCGCCCTCCCTCCTGGATTTCTCTGCTCCTGAATGTTTGCTCTTTCATACTTCATTGGAGAATTTTGTTATCTCTGTGAGATGTGGCCGGGCTCAGCCCGGGAATGTCTGTGGCGGAACATCACCGGAACGCACCGGGACAATGGTTAGGAATGGGGGCTCCTCTTGGCCACAAGAAGTGCAAATAAATAAATAAATAGAAGGAATAAATAGAAAAATGAGAGGTGGGGAAATGAAAGTGGGGGAGAGAGAGGGGGGGAAAAAAAGACAGAGCTACTTTTTCCCCCCCCACATTTCTTCTCCGAAGGAAGCAGCAGTGTCTCCTTGCAGAACGACAACCCTCAGGATACAGCAGTTGTCTTCAAATCTGTGACCATAAAAAATCATTATCTCTGTGAAATACAGCAATTTGGGAGATAATCAAACAGTGACCAGGGGGCAGAGCTGCCAATCTGAAGGATTATGCTCTGTGCATGCTTGATTCTGTCTGACCTTCCTCCGAGCCAGCTGTCAGCTTGGCGAAAACGCACACGGATCGACTCAGGGCACATTCATTAGACTGTCTTCGGTGAAGAAGTCATTTGCATAAAACCCCAGCTTTCTTAATTAGTACTTCATTTTTCCCTTGACTTATTTTGTGGCTAAGTTCACTTGCCTTTTTTTTTTTTTTTAACTTGCCGAAAAATAAAATGGGGGAGGAGATTTCCCCCTTTTTTTTAATGTGGGGGCAGGAGGGAATATGACTTGCAAATTAACTCAGTGATAATTAGCCTATTAACATTTTCAGAGATGTAGGAGGTTTCCAAATGCTAAAAAAAAAAAAAAAAGAGAAGGGGGGGAAAAAAGTGTGCAGGGGAATACTGGAGTTGAAATTTATTATCTGAATTTCTGGACTTGCAGTATTGAAATGTTGGGAAAGAAAAAAAGTCCATGCTGAAAAAATTTTCTCCTTTTTTTACAATGGTGCATATTCTTTCACATTCACTTAGGAAAATGATACTTCATAATTTTCATGGGGAAAAAAGGAATTTTTCTGTGATGTTAAAAAAAAAATTTTCTTCTACTATATGTAATGAATTGTTTAGATTAAGAAAAAATTGATCACATAACTGCCGTTTTACCTAGACTTCTCCTGTATTCACCAATAATGATTTTCATTAAAAGATTTTTAAAAATAGTTGAGTCAAAATACAAATTGTTGTATTAATTTAATGTATTCATTTAAGATTCACCCCACTTTACTGATTTAAGATTGTTCTGTGATTGCTGGTAACAAACAAGCTAGAGGAATGATTGTCTTGTTTTATAAGGTGTGTTCAGAGGAAAGAGAGATGCAAAATTAGTGCAGACATTATCAAATTTGCTCTTTAGTTCAAAGTGGATGCTAATGGTGCGTGTTGTCTGTTTGATATTCAGCTCCTGCCTGATGCAGGAAGGTGTTTCCAAGTGCGCCTAAGTTTAATCACAAACTAGTCCAGTTTACATTTCAGTACTGCTGGCAGAGCTTAATTATTGCACAAGGAGAGGGAAATCTTGAAGTCCAAGCAACACCCCTGTTAGTCACTGATAAATCATAAAATAACAGAGGTAATAGGAATACACATCCTAGCACACTGTTTTTGTGAAAAAATTCTGTTTGAAATGGTGAAAAAGCAGTAAAACCTGCTGCCAGGTTTTGTAATTTCCTTCCCATCATGTGAGATAGCAAAAATGTAACTGGGAACATCTTTATTTCAGACATGTATTGCAGCTCTCCTATGTTTTTATAATTCAAAAATTTGGTTTTCCAGTATAGGACTTGCACAGAGTTTCAAGACAGGAAAGGCAGCTGCTGTCAACATATTGAACATCCCTAAATTTGAAGAATCAGGACCAGCCTTTGGAAGACAAAGCAATTCAGGTATTTATTAGTGAAATGAGTAGTGCCAGGACTTGTTCTCTGGTCCCCAGGGCAGGAGGCTCAGACTGGTCTGTGTGCAATAGCGAATTGCCTCAGCCTCCAAAACAGCATGAATGCATCCAACCTGCCCAAAAGGAATTGTCCTTGGCCCACACCAAGACCCCAGATATTCAGTGAGATCATCTGGAGCAGCACTAGTTGGCCTGGAACGAAACCATGCTGAAAACTGTTCTGTATATAGAACAGTATGAGCGGCCACAGTTTAGCGCCTGTGTCCACTTCCAGCAGGGCTTCATTTACTCAGGAAGATGTGCCCTCAGCTATTTCCATTTGGGAATTAAAACCAGTTCTGAGGTCCATTTCAGATTTTGTTCACTGGGGTGTAACAAGCAATATACTTAAGTAAGTACCTTGAAAACCTGTATATGTGTATTTATAATATTAAAGAGGCAGGTTAATGGAATATCCTGAAGACTGTGCATGGAGGCTTTTAATAAACAACAACATGTCAAGCTCTTGCTTTTGTGAGTTATAGATTGGTATTAATTAATTAATAGAAGTGAACTGCTTCCAAATTTCAACTGTAATGGCCCGTGCCAAAGGACTTCCGCAGTGCTGAACACACATTTTTATTTCCTATTTGATGTCTAATAAAAGTATTTCAAGTGCCCCAAGAGCAGCTGTAGTTATGGAAGTCAAATGCAAAGAGCACAGAAGTCAATAGAAAGATTCTAAGGTTTACTCCAGCTTTTCTTGCACTTTCTACAAATTATATCTGGAAATTTACAGAGACATGTCAGAAAAAGTCTAATCTTCAAAGATTTTTGTAGTTTATATGTAGACTAAAGACAAGCTACTGAATACTAGAAACTGCCCAGTAAAGCTGTATCAAAAGAGAAAAAATACAAAAATAAAACTCTGCACAGTTTCATTCTCATAGAAAGAAATTCTCATGGGGAAAAGCTGAATTTTAGACCTGACCAATGTGCCATCCCTCTGTAAATTGCACTATATGTATCCTCAGTGAATGTGAGATATACACTCAAATACACTCTCAGCCTCACAGCATTTAAAATCTCCTGTCTGTAGCTTTTGATGGACTTCTGTAACCTTCTGCTACTCTGGGAAAATTTACTAGTTTGAAAAGGATAAAAATTGATTTTGTTATTGGACCAAAAGATTCAGCAGTAATTCCCAGTTCAGTTACTAGGGACAATCTAAAGTCTAGTTCTAACCTTTCCAGACTACGTTTATGCCCTCTCAGTGCCACCACACTCAGCAGATATTTTCATTCAGCTCTTAGGCACCAAACATCAATTCCAAGACTCTCTGCACAGACCTATAGGTACTTCACTCGTGTTATTCAGACTTCTCTCCTTATTCTATTTCCATCTGAATTAAAGCTGCAATTCAGAAAGGTCAAGTTCTCAGATGTAAATAAAATATTGTTCCTCTGACACATTCATATAAGTCCAAGAGGAGTCATCAATCACTGCCGATTGATTCAGTACAGCAACAGCAATTTTAGGTCTTTATAAAAGAATTTACTTTGTATTTTCAGTCTAGGCAAAGGTCATCATATCTAACTTTTCCAATACCAAAATTAGGCATTTAGTCTGAAGTAGTCAGCTGTGCTCCTGTTGTAGCTGAAAGGAGACAGATATGAAATATCAATAAATAAATAAAATCTAACTAAAGAAGGCACCAGTTCTGTGATGGGATAAATTACTCTCCCTGGGACCTAGTCTCTCCTTGCTGACCATCAGAGCCTGTCTTGACGGATAACTTAGTGAAGGAAAATTTATTCTAGAAAAGTTCAATGAGGTGGGTCAAGTGTTTAATTGCTTGATTACACGGTACAGACAGTCTTGAAAGCTTTCTTATCATTGAAGTAATTTCAATGTAAGATTATTATTATAATTAGTATTACTATTTTATCTTAGCATAGTTTGAGTTGGAAAGGACTCCATCTCCACCTACATTTTTATAAAGTAATTTGGTTCATCCCTTCTTCAGTGGGCAGAGACATCTTCAACTAGAGCTGATTTATCAGAGCTCCATCCAACCTGACCTTGAATATTCCCAGAGATGGACCCATTCTTGAACCCATTTTCTGTCTTCTTGATTTTGTAATGAGTGAGGATTAGATGATGTTTCTCAAATCCATGAGTTCTTGGTGCCTGGAATACGCTGAATACTCTGCAGTGCTCTACAGTTTCCACTACTGCTTCTTCGTACAGCACAGAAATATCTTGTCATGCATTATCCCAAGGCTCTGAAATCTTTGGGACAAAAGGCATCTCAATTCCAGACAGAAACTCAAAGAAATAATGTTCAAAATTACCATGGCTGACTCCAGGGAGAAAACATCTTCCAGTGCTACATGGGGTCTCTGTGTGGAGCAGAATGCTCCTGTTTCAGAAGGCAAATTTTGTATCCAATACCAGCATGTCATTGTTCAGTTCTAAATGAGGCTTCCACTCTTCACACAGAAAAGAAACCAAAAAATCCATAATAAAGTCCAGAAGTCTGAATGAAAAACTCTAATAAAATAAAGATATGAGCTTCTGGAAAAGGGATGGAGATACACGCCCAATCTTAAATACATTTCTCCCTTCGATCTCCAGTTTGATGACTAAATACCAAAACAGGACTTGTTTCTCTAGCTGTGCAGAAATAATAAGAAAATTCCTAGAATCATGGAACTATTTGTGTTGGAAAAGACCTCTATGGTCACTTAGTCCAAGCATTAACCCAGCACTGCCAAGGCCACCACTAAATCATGTCCCCAAGTGTCACATCAACATGGCTTCTGAACTCTTCCAGGAATGATGATTCCACCACTTTCCTGAGCAACTTGTTCCAATTCCTGATAAATCTTTCAATGAAAAAATTCTCAATACTCAGTCTATGTCCCTCCTAGTGCAACTTGAGGCCATTCCATCTCCTCCTATCCCTGGGAGCAGAGTCTGACCCCCCCTGGCTGTCTCCTCCTGTCAGGAGTTGTGCAGAGCCACAAGGTCCCCCCTGAGCCTCCTTTTCTCCAGGCTGAGCGCCTTTCCAGCTCCCTCAGCTGCTCCTCCTCAGACCTGTGCTCCATTCCTTTCACCACTTTCATTGCCCTTCTTTGGACATCCATGTGTCCAAGTAATTAGTAAATTAAAAATATGCAAATAAAAGGAAGAATGATATATTGTTTTCAGTGAACCTAAGGAACACTTTATCCAATCAAGACACCTCCCTGGTAAGGTTGTCATCTGTCATTATTCATCATTTCACAGTATGTCTTATTGCTACTTAGATTTTTCCTTCAATTGATACATTCTTTCCTCTTTGACATTTTTTCTTTTTCTTTTCTTTCTTTAACTACAAAAATTTAACCTAAATTTCTCTGCCAAAGCTTAAACCCATCACATCTTGGTCTGTCCTAGGTGACTAATGAGAATAATTAGCAAACTATTTTTCAATGTGAATTATCTACTCAGGCTAAAATAAACCCACCAATCTCATTTTCAGTGAAAATCCCAAGCCTGGCCAACAATTGCAATCCCTGAAGTGAAATAACATGGTTTTATTTGCTAAGGCCTTCAGTCTATTCACTGTTTTTTATTGGCATTGAAATAACATTTGGGCAAGATTATATTGCATATCTCCTTTTTTTTTTTCCTAAGTATGGCTGTTTAAAAGCCCATAATTAAAAAGCCTCTGTTAATACTCTGATATTGCCACCAGGATCGAAAAGAGATTAGTGCCAGCATTCTGGGCTACTAAAGCATGTGCATACTATTGAACACACACTCACTGGAATGCTCATTCCCAGGGAAAGAAAAAAAAAAACATAGAAATAGGATTCTTTCCAAGATGCTTCAAGCATCAGCTGAAGGACTGGATCTTTGTGCTGCCTTGGCACAGAGAATCTCTCAGCTGGTGTAAAACTGATGTACCTGGCTGTTATGTCAGCCTTTCCCTCAATATAGCTGAAAAATCAGCTGCTGTAATGCTCATCTGGATTCCTGGAGCCACGGGCGGCTTTCACAACACTTCTCCACAGCTCTGGGTTACTCTTTGCAAAGGATGTCAAAGGCAGGGCTTGATAAGTTGTGTTAGGATATAAATTTTACTGTGATGGAGAATAAATACTTATAATTAAAAAATCTGTATGCAGTACTGTTGTGTGGCCATACATATCCTCCACAGTAGATCAACAGTTCCTGGAGAGGAGAGAGCAACAGGCTCAAATATCACTAGAGGTGGAAAAGAGGAAAGAAAACAGCCAGGTGTGCAAATTCCAGTGATTCCCTTACAACACCTGCCTTGCTTCCATTGGCCCCAACATTTTAAGTTTGCATGACAAGGTGTGAACAGGTAAAACAGTCTGCAGTCCAGTTCCTTATCCAGCATCAAGAAGGGCCTGGAGTCAAGGTGAGGATGTCCAGGAGCACAGAGAGCCCTTCTTGCCAGTGCCACAGGAATTCCATTTCATTTTGTAATTTCCTGAGTGTGCTGCAGCTCTGGCTCCAGAGCACACCATTCCTTGTTGCGTCTGACCATGTGTTTGCACCATCTCTGTCCCAAAAAGTTTCAGAGCTCACCTGAAACCTTGGGAGTGCAAATAACTCTGGAAAATACCACAAAGAACCTGTGATTGTCCCTGGATCCCTGCACGCGTCCAAGGCCAAGTTGGACAGGACTTGGAGCAGCCTGGGATAGTGGAAGGTGTCCCTGTTCATGGGAGAGGTTGGACCTGGATGAGCTTTATGATCCTTTCCAACCCAAATCTTTCTAGTATTCTACAATCCTATGTCTCTATGACTACGTTTTTTCCAGCATCCTGATTTTTTTAACTTTTTTTTTTTAAGCAAAATAAACTGAAAAAAAAATCAATTCTGAGTAATTTAAAACCTATAATTTGACTGATTTTTATTATGGAGTGTCATGTTTGACTTTCTTTTAATTTTATACAGAAAAAAATGTTTGAATCCTACACCTTAACATTATCATAATAAATTTGACATTTTTGGTATTTTAAGTAGGCTTTTGAAAAATAACCTTGTCCTGGTGAAGCAGACATCATTTCAAACCTGTAAAATTAAAGGAAAGCTAAAGCATGTGTCTTCCCCAGCAATGCTGCCAGTTCTGCTGCTGCATTTACAAAAGACATTATTATAGAAATGGGAAAGCTTTGAGCATAGCAGGAAGCTTCACAGAGATTTTGTAATGTTCAGGACCTGGATAATAACAAATTTAAACATATGTAGTGTCCAAACAGAAATACTTGTTAAAAGAACAGAAAATTGCACAGAAAAAGAGAAGCAGCTCTCAAAAAGAGTTTTCATTTATACAGTGACTGAATTCACTGGATTGTTTGATATAGAAAGACATCTTCAGTGACAGCATAAAACTGCTTTTCCGTGGATTAAAAAAAACACCAAATATAATCTTAAAGTAAGAGACATGCTTTAATTTCAGTTCCAAGATAAAAATAAAAGCAATTAATACAAGTTTTTGTCACCTCAATGTAAATGAGAAAGACCCCTGAGAGCTCAACAGAATTATTCCAGATTTTCATTTATATAAATCAAACCAGGATTTCACTCATCTTACTTCAACAGAATTACAATACAACTTCAAATTGCTTAGTTGCTCAGACATATTTATCAACATTGAGTGTCATCTCATCTACAGGGCTCAGTAACAAAAGGTTTGTATGAAATTCAGAATTTCCCTGCATGAAGGGCTGTTACTGCCATTAAAAACAAAGGCCAGATCCTGTTTTATTTGTAGTCTGAATAAACAAGCCAGATAAAATCAGGAATAAGGAAATGATATTGTCCCCTCTTTTAAAAGATCATGGAATGAAGAACACAGCAATTAAATGTTGCAGCCAAGGTCGCATTCTGATTTGTAATCCATAGCACTCTGAGGTTTTTGAACCTGTGTTTCAAGCTTCACATCCAAATAAATGATTTTTTGTTATTGTTATTTTATGGCATAAAACATTTGTATTGGAGATTTATTCGTGGTTAACATATGATGTGGCAAATGCAGTTTTAAAAAGCTTATACCTCAACAATTTTCTGCTTCCGTAATATATCCTATTTAGTTTTTATTTTTCATTTGGAGTGACCAGGTTTTATTTCTCTTTCTTTTTTCTTCCTTTTGGGGGAGGGCCTTTTTGCTTAGGTATCAAACTGCAATCTTACATAAGTCCAAATAAAATAAAATAAAATAAAATGAAATAAAACGGCTACCTAAATACCATTACCTGAAATTTTGAAACATTAAGACTTCAAAAGGGTTAATTAATTACATTAGCTGTGTCATTATCCTGACAACATTCTGCCTTAGGGCATATAGATCTATTCAGCTGCTGAGTTTGAAAGAGCTGTGTCCTTCTCTCACAGAAGAAAATTCATCAGACATTAAAAACATAGTCATTAGCAGAACATATTGTTTTCTCTCCACCAGATTGAGGAACATCAGATGGAATAATCAAAACAAATATTAAATAAATATATATCTTTTTTTAAAAAATATGGAACTCAGAATTCATCACAAGTCAGAAGAGATTTTTTCCATAATTTGAAACTACTTGAAATTTACTGATTGTGGAGAACCAAACTAGCCACAGTCTTCACATATTTGTAGTCAAAAATGGGTTTAAAATGCTGCTGTATTAGCATGAAAAAAGAATGTTATCGCTTTTAACAGGTGTAAATAACTGTACACAGTACAACTCGTATAAATATAGAAAAATTGGCAAAATAAGGAAAGGACAACAAATATGCTTAAAGGTATGAAACAGGTTCCATGTAAAGGGAGATAAACTGAAATAAATCTTTACAGCCTGGAGAGACTAATTGTTTCAGGATGGGACAGAAGTCTATGAAATCATGACAATCATGGAGGAGGCAAAGAAAGAACAATTATTTGCTATTCCTTGTAATACAAAATCTAGTAGGTATCATATAAAGTTATCTAAAGGTGGGTTCAAAATGATTAAAGGAAAGTACTTTTTCACACAGCACAAAATTAAACTATGAAACTCATTGCCACGGGATGTTGGGATGTTGTGAATGTCATAAGTTTTCACGGGTTCGAAAAGCAATTAGATACAAACATGGAAGGAAAACCCTTCACAGACTAAGAGAGACAAAAGAATAACCCCCAGGTCAGGAAATTGCATAGCCACAGATTGCAGGAGGCTGGAAAGCTCAAATGTGGGAGCATCAATGCATATTTTACTTTTTATGCTCCTTCCTAACAAGCAGTCAGAACTGCCCATTGCTGGAGACCAAAAAGCTGTCTCTACAGTCTGTGGTCTTACTGAATACATCTTCTTTTACAAACCAGTTGAGAATTAGTCTAAAAATATTAGCCCTAGAGTCAGAGGAAATAGTTTTTAATTACAAACATATCCTATGGTTTTGTGTGGTGCTGCAGTTCTAGCACAGACCCCTGTGTATTCATCCTCTTTGCAGCTCTGTGCAGGCCCACATGATGAGGAAACACATCACATGCTCCTGATAACTTGGGAAGATCTTTCCTGCCAGAACTTTGAACTGCAGCCACCAGTGCTGGTTCTGTTGGAAAGTCTTTCATCTGTGTTATATGGCAGAATTCTAGGTTGGGTAAGGTTGGAAGGAACCACAATGGCTCATCTGGTGCCTCCTCCCTGCTCAAGCAGGGTCATCCCAGAGCACAGGGCACAGAATTGTGTCCAGACAATTCTGGAATATCCCCAGTGAGGAGACTCCACAGCCTCTCTGGTCTCTGCTCAGTGTAGGTCACTGCACAGGAAAGAAGTTCTGCCTCCTGTCCAGGTGGAACTTGCTGGGCTCAGTCCCTGCCCGTGGCTCTGGTGCCATTGCTGGGCCCTGGAGCAGAGCCTGGGCCCTGCTCTGCCCCTCCCTGCACACAGGGACACCCAGGGCTGAGGGCCCCTCTCAGCTGTGCCTCCTCTCCAGGCTGAACAGCCCCAGCTCCCTCAGCCTTTCCCTGTCAGGGAGATGCTCCAGTCCCTCCATCATCTTTGCCACCCAGCACTGGACCCACTCCAGGAGCTCCATGTCTCTCTTGTCCTGAGGAGCCCAGAACTGGGCACAGCACCCCAGATGTGCCTCAGCAGGGCTGAGCAGAGGGGCAGGATCACCTTCCTGATCTGCTGGCAATGCTCTTCCTGATATAACCCAGAAAAACTAAAAGGAATGTTGTATATCCACTGTGATGTGAACCGTCACTGTGGATTTCTTATAAATCCTTCTTAAACAATAAACAAATTAAAAAAGCCCCAAAAAATCCACAAAACCACCACCAACAACAACAACAGCAACAAAAAAGAAACAAAAGAAACCCCAAACAAACAAACAAAAAAACCAATTCAACAGAAAAAAACAGGTTGTTGATGAGATTTCAGGGCCAAAAACAGACCCGTGGTTTAAAAAAATAATTACAATTACCTTTGTTTTGGTTTGAACTGAACAGAAACTGCCCAACTATAGCAGTTGCACCCTTGATGCCGTTGATGACTTCTTGAACTCTGGCAGGAAATAAATCTCTCAATAATATATAAATCAATCAAATCTAAGTAACATTTACGATATTGGCAAAAGACACTGTCTTGACAGCGGGGCCATTCCCTGACAAAGTTCACAGCCCTGTAAACTGCCACAAAAAGTTCTTCCAATTTTTATAAGAGTACTAAACCAGATGTATTTTCCCAAATATTGTGCAGAGTCAACTTTAAATGTGGGAATGGTTCCCTTGCAATTGGCAGAAATTATACTATAAAATCTAAGCATATGTACCAGATTTTTTTGTTTTTCTTTTTTCTATTGTTTAGAGATCTAAATATAAACTCTGATATTGCAGTGGTGTAAATTCTATTACTATAAAGAAATCCAGGAATTAAAAGATCTAGAAATCTAGAAATCATAAGGTTTCTATAAGAAAAAAGTCTGAAGATAAAAAAGGTTAATCTCAATAACAAATCTACTTTACAAATCTATTAAAAAGGGAAAATAAATTATTGGTCTCATAAACAGGGAATTTTGGATTGGTAGTTGATATAAAAGGAATTGAGAAGGACCCACCATTAACACATGGGAACTGGTATATAGCAAATAAGTACTAAGGTTGGTTAAGCAAATCTATAGACCTCCAGTATAAAATATTCCAAGAGTTTATACACCTCTGTTCTCATATAGAAAATCTCCAGATGACCCCAGACATGACATTTGAAAAATATGTATTTTCTGGTTTTGTTGTCTCCTGATTCATCCTAAAAAAAACCCCTTTTGTTGAAAAGCTTCTAGTTTTTAATTTATCATTGAAAATCAAAGTCATGACATGAGTCAAAACCTCTGAATCCACCTTAAACTGTCAGTGAGGGAATTTGCTGCTCCAGCCCATCCCTTCATACTTGAATTATGCAGCCTGAGTTGATTTACAAAGGTCTTTTGGTCACTGACAAGTGCTGGAGGCTCAGTTCAGGTGTCTCATGGATAGACCAAGTGTAATTTGAGAAGCCAAAGGTATCCTGAACATCTGCAGGGGCGAGCTAGACCTAACTCAGCACTTCTGGGGGATGTTACCACCTCTGGATCGTTCCTTGTGAGCCCCTGCATATCAAATGGCACTGAAACCTGAACCCAGTGCTTTGAGAGATTTACAGACAAATGCTTAATTCTCCTCGATAGTCAAAAAGTTATCAGGAGCCCAGATGGTCTGATTGATTATTTATTTATTTATTTATTTATTTATTTATTTATTTATTTATTTATTTATCTTTCCTTCTTTTTGTGGTTTTAATACAGTGCTGATACATCCTCTGTGAATGTTTTCATCACTTAAGTAAAACACACCTGGCAGAGTTCAAGCAGCATTTGGAGAATGCTCTCAGGCACACAGTGGGATTCTTGGTGTGCCATGCACAAGGTCAGGAGTTGGGCTCTATGAAGCCTGTGAGTCCATTCCAGCTCAGGATACTCTATGATTCTATGTGAAATAAAGCTACCTCAAGATCTCTAGATGTATATCTTCAATTTTGTCTCCCTATCAAACTTCTACCTTCTCAAAATGGAAGCGGAGCATATTCCATCCCACTGGACAGATCTGCCCAGTTAATTTTATGGAATTCTTTATCAAATGCTCCCTGGAGGGAGGTGGAACCCTGTGGGGGTCAATCTCTTCTCTTGGGTAACAAGCAATAAGACAAGAGGAAAATGCTTCAAGTTGCACCAGGAATTTTACTTAATAGAGGTTTAGATTAAGCAAACCTCTATTAAGTAAAATTCCTTCACTGAAGGGGCAGTCAAGCTTTGAAAAAGGCAGTCCAGGAAAGTGGTGGAGGCACAATCCCTGGAAGGATTCACAAGATGTGTAGATGTAGAACATCTTCATAGGTGGAAAATCCCTTCAATGCAAATACCTAACCCATAACAAGTATTTTCATTCTCATGTTTTGAAGAACATTCAAATAGATATATGGTATATTTGCCAGATCTCAGAGAATCCTGGAATCTGAGAATGGTTTAGGTTGGAAGAGACTTTGAAGATTCCAGTCTACTGCCATGGGCTGGGATACCTTCCACTAGACCATGTTGCTTGACACCCCATCCAATCTGGCCCATATGGAACTCCACAAAGGATGAATTGCATTTAGAATCTGTGGGCTTGATGGGTTACAGATCTGACAACAGAAAATTATTGATTATTTCCTATAGTAAATAATGTGTGAATTTATGTGTGGAAAATTAATAACTTGCTCTACTTCATAGTACTTAGTGGGAAATGGGAAGATATGCATGACTGTGATTCTCTTTTCTTTCCTCCTCTTGCCACTTTTCTTCTGGTAATATATTGAGGAAAAAAAATGAAATATTAAGTAGAAATATTCTAGAATGGCTTTCTGTTTCACCAGGGGGTGACAGATGAAGTGGAGAAGATACCTGTTGGATTTATGGAGCCGATCCATCAGCCCCTGCTTGACCCACAGCTGTCATCTCCCTAACAATTAATATTTACCACTTGTAAATGCCTTCAGCCAGGGAGGGTTGTGAGATGAGAGGAGGTAAGGCAGGGAAAAACCTAAAAGGGAGGTTTTGTGAGGAATTGCAGGGAACACAGTACATCATGAGGTAATTACAGCTCAGCCTGTCCAAGTGTTGCTCTGCAATGGTGAATTATAGGCATGAGGCTGCAGCACTTCACTTTCTTACTTGTAACTAAATCAGAATCCTTTTAAGTTTTAATTAATCTGCTTAGCTTTAGTTGTGAGGGAGCAGGGGAGTGGGGAGGGAAGGCAGATTAACCCTTCAATTGACAAGGACTTTCACAGTGTCTCCTCTTGGGCTATTTTTCCCTCAAGCACCTGAGGGAGACAGCATTATCAGTCTGACGTGGGGGCCCATTAGGCTGTGATTTTTTAATTTTTTTTTAATTTGCTAGTGTCTGGTTAGTTCTCTCTATTTCATTATCAAAACCCAATTAATTTTCTGTAAAAGCATCAAATTAATTACAAAATACTATGGAAATATAAAGAATGGAGGAATTTCCCTCTTCTCTCCTCCTACCCTCGCCTCATTATGGGAAATGTGTTGGGCCCCTTGGCAGCAAAGCCCTATTAAAGAGCTACAGACTGTCTAGCTCCTCATTTAAAATTCTGTTGGCGGTGTCAGGAGGCCTGTGTGATGGGGGTAAGTCCATTTCCACCCACAGAGATCATTTTCCAATTCCCCAACATGGAAAAATACAGTCACAGAATCATTAGAAGTGGGGCTGGAAGAGACCTCAGGAGGAAAACCTGTCCATGTCCTCTACCTGTTCACCAAAGCTTCCAGGCATGGGCACACTTCAGCCTTTCCAGCTGCTCTGTTTTTATTGTGATCCATTTCATCAGGGAGTTGTTCCTAGTGAAGTTTTTGTTCAGAGTTATTTCTCCCATATTCATTGAATATAGTGAATACTTTTATTTTTCCTCTTTATCTCTGCTTTCTAGGTATTTGAATACAGTTATAATGTTTTCATTGGTCTTTTCTTCAGACAATTTTGTCTCACTTCTTTCTGCCTTTTCTTTGTAGGTAACATTCACTGGGGCTCTTGTTTGAGTGGTTAAAGTGAGAAATGGAAATCATCTACATCTTGACTAAATACAGACCTGTGTTTCAGATGCTCAGTGCTATTAGGATAGTCTCACCTATGTTCCAGCTGCCAGTTGTCCTTAGGCCCTGTCTCATGGCCTTTATCCTCATCTAAAATGGAAAATGGCAGTAGATGCCAATGTTCAGACAAGAGGGTTGTGCCCCTCATAGGTGTGTCTACAAGCTTCCACAATGCTCTGTGGAAATCCCACCAGTGCAATATTTTGAGTCCAGAAGCAGAGATCCAGTTGCCCAAACTGAAGAATTTGCTTAAGAGTAAGCTGAACCACTTTCTGGTCATCTTTGGTTTAAATATGAATGAGTTCTCTGTGGCTATAATAGAAGATTAGACAGCTGGTGCTTATATAGGGATTACAGAGAAAATCAGAGTTTTCTGTGTTCCTGCCCATAGCAGGAGCTTAGAACCAGATAAATTCTAAAGTCTCTTCCATCCCAATCCATTCTATGATTTTATGATTCTGTGGATCAGTGTCTAGTTTTGATTCCTAACATAATTCAGGTAGTTGTACATATGTGCATATGTAGTACATATGTTGGAGGTCACAGACACTGAGATGTGAAGAAAAGAAAACCACCTTTGAGAGCTTTTCACAAAATGGAGATTCCCGAGCCTGTAATTAGCAAAATTTCAGAACCTTTGTGCTTGCAATTCTGCTTGGAGAAGATTAACATTGAATGCCCCTGAGTTTTCTTTGAGGATCTAAGGATGAGTGGATAGAATTGTCTTCACAGAAATTTTTAAATGTGAGCATAATATCCCCATTATACTCTCTCAGTTCTGTATCTGCAACAGAGATGAATTCATGTCATGCCAGAGTAGATGCAGCTCTGTTTTCTGATTTGGATGTATCTCATAAAACTTTGATTGTATGCTCAGCTAAAATAGACATCTGGATTTAGATCCCTTCTGTTTTATCCCTTTGCTGGATTTTATCCCTCCTGACAAGAACTATTCAAAAATGGTGCAATCTCTGTGCTTAGGTGAATGGTGGAACTGAGATTTCTGGGAGGGGTGAAATATGTCTTTGCTCAAAAAAAAGCAGATTTTGCCATTTTGATTATCCATAAATGCTATACTTGATATCACCATAACAAGTACAAAAGATTCACTATATTTCAGTTAAACTTGCATTTATATTGACCAAATTATGTTGACCTCATTCCTAAACTCCTTTGATTTTGTGTCTTTTATGTAGCAAAGGTACAAAGTGCTGAATGAAGAATGCTCATTGCCAAAAAACCCCATTGCTCTGACCCCAGAACTCATTATCTCAAGGAAATCTCAACTTTCCAGTAATGTAGCAGCCCTATCTCATTTTATTCTTGCTCTCAATGCTCCTCATATGCCACAATTTAAGCAACAGGAGTATGTGGAGCCCTAAAGCCCTAAAGCAAAACCAACTCCATTTGGCAGCCAATACATTCCCCTTAAGGCTGTCAGTGCACAAGTAGCTCAAACACTCAGAGGACTGCAGGAAAAACTGAATGTTGCCTCTGTAAAACTTAGGTTTTTTCTGGCAGTGCAGGAAAGGTGAAGACTAAAAAGCCCTGGAGATCTGAATTTCCTGAGCCTGCTTCTACTCAAATGGTGGGGATTACCAAAAAGGTCACTCCTATGAGTGGCATTTATCCACTGTGTTTTTCCCCAGGAGAGTAACAATAATGGCCAATCAAGACTTGCAGGCAAAGCAAAACAAGGAGTTCTGGCCATTTTCTGGCCATTGCCAGACTACTGTATTCCTGTTGATGAGGTTATAATTATGGGATAATGAGAATTATGAGATAATTATGGGAATGAGGCTGTCACTGGCCCTAGTCTGGTCCATAACCCTCTCACTTGATCACTGCCCCTACAGAATCTTATGTTATAGCAGAACTTAGGAAATCCTCACTGGTATTCAAGGTACCTGATAAATATGGACAAAACTATGTCAATTTTGGCTAAACACAGGAAAACATAACTTTGGGAGAAGGCAAGCAAAGAGAAGGTGGTGAAAGTTGCAACATGCCTGTTGAGTAGTCAAAGGAATTAACTACCACAGGGAAGAGTTTTGCATCTGTTATCCCTCTGTTCTGGTCAACTGTGAAATTTTCTTTAAGCTACAACATTTTGTGCAAAAGACCCGTGTAAAGACAAGTGTACTTCAGTGACAAGCTTGTTCAATGGCAAAAAACTCATCTCACCTTTATTAAGAGAAAATAAAATTGTCAATGATGTGTAAATTAGCTATATTCTCTAAGTAATAGTCAGCAGGCAGAAACAGGTGCTTCTAGAGCTCAGATTCTCTGAGATATCTTAGATGCCAGGAGAAAGGTGAGTTAAATCTTTGAAGCATCTTTTCAGCACCACTGACCCTTAAAGGCACCCAGGGTATGTAGCTTAGCTTTAGATGTTAGTCCATCAGACAAAATTATATGAGACCAATCCATGTCTAAAAATGCAATTATGTCTATTCCAGAGCTGCCTGGATTTGCCTCTATAGCAGGTACAGAAATGAAAGGATAATAATCTACATTTACATACATGATCTACATTTAATCTCATTCAAAAAATGCTTCAGAAATTATCAGCCAATGAGAAATAAATAACATCTAAGTAGAAATATCAATAAATACAAATTCTACTCACTTATGACCTAGGGAAGTCTTAAAAATAAGACTCATTCTTCAGTTTCTGCAGCTCCACTCACTCCATTGAGCAGGGCAGATTTATACTAGCTAAAGATTAGGATCAAAATATAAGCCTAACATCTTTAAATGCTTTAATTATTTATCCAAGGCTGTTTTGACTTGCCCTCTGCAGTTGGCTGTGAGTCAGAGGAAGCTCTAAGTAGTATATTAGCAATTATTAGCTAGCTTAAGCTTTCACTGCATATTAGGAATCAAATCAGACATTTTTATTCTTTTAATTATTATTTTTTAGAGAATAGAACAAAATGTCTAATTTAGCTGTGGAAAATAAGAGGCTAAAATAGCGCTTTGGGTAAAAATGTCCCATTTAAATGCCTGCCAGAATTTGAGGAGGAAAAAAAAAGTAAAAGAAAAAAGCATGGAGAAGCATTTTCCAGCTTCAGAGAACTGCATAAACATTGGCTGATGGTTCTTTCACCATTCTTTGCTCATATTTGTTGATGGAAAGTCATATTCTCCAGGGTGCAGAGTCAAAAGCAGCTCCACCAAGACATCAACTGAACTTTTACCTTACATTTTTCTTGAATCAGAGAATAGTTTGGGCTGGAAGGGACCTTAAAGATAATTTAGTTCCAACTCTCCTGCCATTGGGGTTCTCCTGAGCTGCTGAGAAAATTACTGTAGTGAAACAATTTAGTTTATGGTCTGCAAACATGAAGGAACTTCAACAATGTCAAATATTGAAATGTTCACCACTAACTCATGTCCCCAAGTGCAACATCCTCATGTCTTTTAAATTCCTACAGGAGTGGTGACTCCACTACTTCCATGAGTACCCTTTGGCAACCCTTTGAGTGAAGAAATTTTCTTAATATCCAATCTAAACCTCCTCTGGTGCAACTTGAAGCCACTTCCTCTTATCCTGTTTTTGCTACCTGGGAGAAATGTTACAGAAACCCTGTTCACACTGGTAAGGAGACTCAAGTGGTCTTTGGAACTCTTGTTGAATGCTCAACTCTGAAATGCAATGGAAAAGATCAGCATTGTCAGACACAATGGTTCAGACATAAACAGGACCTTAAGGGAGCCTATGCTGTGGGACATCCTGAAGTGAATTTAGGAAGAGATGCATGTGGATCTCAGAAACAAAAACAAAACCAAAGCTCTACTTCCACAGGCCTCTCTAAAGAGATTGACTCATATCCCTGAGATTGGTTTCTTTAGGTACCTGTACACACATAAGCAAGGTCATCAGCATCTTAGATCAGCTTGATCTGTACTTTCCATGGGCATATTTTCAAGACAAAAGATTTTTTTTAATTAAGCCAACTGATGCACAGCCAAGAAAAGCAGCATATTTGGTATTTTAGAAAGCAAAACATATTGATATTTCAACATTTACAAATAGCACTGACAAGATACAGCAGGATGACTAATAGGAAGGTAAAGGTAGGAACACTTTAATCTTGGTGTAACCTATCTGGGCATAATAATATTGCAGAAATAAATGTTGGTATCTTGATGTCTCCAAAAGCTGAATTCAAAACAAGACCAGCAAAGGCCAGGAAACAACACAGAAATGGTGGACAAGATGATCATTGTTGGTCCATCCAATTGGGCTGTTCTGCTCTATTCTATTCTATTCTATTCTATTCTATTCTATTCTATTCTATTCTATTCTATTCTATTCTATTCCATTCCATTCCATTCCATTCCATTCCATTCCATTCCATTCCATTCCATTTTTATAGAAAATGAACAAACCTTTTAGCCACTGGATCCTTATAGTCATGCATTACTGTGGTCTATAACACAGACTATTCCACAGTTTCTGTCGCCCATTACTGCAATTTATTTCGGGGGTGTTCTGGTACCCTTCTTTGGAAAAGAGTTCATGGAATCCTTAAAATGAAATCAGTAGGACAATTCAACAAAAACAAATCTCAAAAGAGATTCTTCTGATTCATCTTTCATAAAAGATGAAATTAGGCTTGAACCAAGAAGAACAAGAAAGCAGCCTCTCTTGGCACCAGTAATTACCATCTGGGATGGCCCCAAAAGTCCTTTCTTTGTTTTGAACCACTTTGACAAATGGTGCAAGTAACAGAACTGGAAAAGACAGAGCACTTGGCAAAAGGCTGTAAAATGGCAAAATCACTGAAAGTGTGTTATAAAGCATGCAAGAAGGAAATACTCCCCCAAGCAGGACATGTCAGTTGCATGGGAATGGCTGAGAAAAAACAGTTGCTTAAAGACTGTGACTTATGAATGTCTGCAATGGAAGCAGAAGAAGTGCCATAGGGGGGTAGAGCAGATGAGAAGTGGATTAAGCCTGAATGTGGAGGAGAAAACTGGAAAAGTCAGGCAAAGTTTCTGAGGTGGAAGACGACATGCCCTAGGAAGACACGGAAAGTTGGGATGAAAAGAAATTCTCCCTAAAGGCACAGACCTTGTCTATTACGTTCTGCAGTATCTCAGGAATTAGGTTAGAGGACAATGACTTTGTACTTTGCAAAAAATGTTTTGTTTTTTTCCAATAAGAAAAGACTGCACATATACCTACATCTATATTTATATCTGGAGTTTGTAGCAAACTGATGCTTATACCATTATATACCTATACAGGTATATATATGAAAAGCACATTGCATTGTGCTTTTGTATTGTACTGCTAATTTTCTTCAAAGGGATTGAAATGTTTATGAAGGAAAGAGAAGCTTATTAGGACATGAAGAAGAGCCTGCTGCTGTTAGTTAAATTATGGTTTGGGACACAGTTATTATAGTCTTTGGCTTTCTTCTTAAGTCACTTTTTACTGCAGGTTGGAAATTGGTTATATATATACATTAAAAAGACAATTCCATTATCATCAAAAATTAAGACTTTTTTCAAACTGTCAATTTCATTGATTTTTTTCCCCGCTAATCTCAGAATGGAATATTTCCATCCTCTTATTTGAGATTACTTTCTAGAAAGAAAGTAATGTTGTGGGGAAGGATATTAAGTTTAAGTAAGACAAAATAAAAGAAGTTTTCTGTGATAGCTTTTTTTTTGATGCCCTCATAACATTATATTTTACAGTTTCACTTAATAGAAAAATCATTTTGGAAGAACTAAAAAGAACTAACTGTGTAAATCAAAATATACAGTTCTTGCCCAGGGCTGCTTATGACGTCAGTACCCTAATAAATCATGATAAAAACAATGTTTCATATTCATAGACTTGATATGGTCTGAATTTATGAAAATAAGTAAAATAGAAGGGTACAAATGATAGTTGTCATCAGTTTGCATATATGGGTACCCAGGAGGAATATAGTGACACTGTCAGAGCACCCAGGGAGCAGGGTTAGGAATCCACATGGAAGTGGATTTTGACTGAACACACAAAGATCAACAGGAGAGGCTTCTATGGGAAGGAAGATCAGGAAAAATGTGGGTTTGGTGCTGAAGGTGGCAGAGGATCTGGTGATAGATGACACAGAAAAAGCTGGGAAACAAATGCCATATTTTCCTTGTATTTTCCTGGTAAGATTTGCCTTCGGCAGTCTTAGAAACCAAAAGGAAAATCTGGAGCCAGGAAGACTGACCAACAATGGAAGAGGACCAGCATAGGGAACTTGTATACAAGTGGATATATTCAAGCCCAGAAGACCTGGTGAGATGTCCCAGTAGTATTGAGGGAGCTGGGGGTCACTCTCAACTGCTTTGAAAGGTCGTGGCCATTGACAGAGGTCCCTGAGGACTGGAAAAGAGCAAATCTCACTCTTGTCTTCCAGAAAGGACCTGAATGAGGATCCAGGAAAGTACAGATTGATCAGCCTGCAAGGGTGGTGGAACAACTCCTCCTGGAAACCTCTTGTAAATGTATGAAGGACAAGGAGGCAATGAGGTGTAGGGAATACAGATTTATAAAGGGGAAAACATCCCTCCTCAACTG
This sequence comes from Zonotrichia leucophrys gambelii, assembly GCF_028769735.1. Lineage (NCBI taxonomy): Eukaryota > Metazoa > Chordata > Aves > Passeriformes > Passerellidae > Zonotrichia > Zonotrichia leucophrys. Next base: position 109,406,735 of record NC_088172.1, on the reverse strand, counting down.
GATAGCTGTGTGCACTGAAATTATTAGGACAAGGAGGGAGCAGTGGGTATTGTTCGTTTTAAATTTGAAAAAGCTTTCCATGTTGTCTGACAAAACCACCATAGGCAAGTAGATCAAAAATAAAATAAGTGGGTAGTGAGGTGGATTGAAAGTGAGCTGGTCTCCCAGCCTCAGGCGGGCTATGACTGGCAGCACAAAATCCAGGAGTCACAGACACTGCTGGGCCAATGCTGTTAATCATTTTCAATGGCCAAGATGATGAATAGGTGCAAATCTGCAAATGGTACAAAATTTCAAGGAGCAGTTGATATGCAAAGTGCAAAGTGGTCGTGCTGCCATACAGAGGGGCTTGAACAAGCTGAAGAAATGGGCCAATGGGGATCTCCTGGAGTTCAGGAAAGAAAAATGCCAAATCCTTGGAGCAGAAAGGAATAACTCCATGTGGCAGTAGAGACTGGGGAATGTTGGGAAAGCAGCTTGGAGGAAAAGACAGGAATCCTGGTGATTTTATCAAACCTGCAGACGGTGATTCTTTAATTTAATGTAGACCACTTTTTAACAAAATTCTAAACAGAAATTTGAATAGAAATTTATTGTTATTCTATGCATTTTGAGTCATAGACAAACTGCTTAAGTAATTTATGGGAATTATCCACAGCAGATAGGACAGATTAGCCATCCACCCTCTAGGAACAAAAATCAGAAACATGGGTATCATGAAGACGAATGAAAAGTGGCTGATGCTGCATGAGTTGATGCTGTTTCTAACAGGAGTGGAGCTGTCACTTTCAACACCCACTGCTCAATCCATTCCTACCGTCCTCCCAAAGCCATCTCAGTGCACTAAAATATCTTTAGAGCCTTTAATTTCCATTTCCCTGTCAGTTTCTCTCTCTGTATTCCATGTATTAGTTTGTATTGATGCATATGATGAGACAGCTCTGAATTTTATTAGCCTGACTTGGGCTGACCACAACATGCATGTGCAAGAGACACAAAGCTCCTTCCTTTTTATATTCCTGCATGTTGTCAGGGATAATGCAAACTGGAATAGTCACAATACATTTGCCCTGGGGAAGTAAAGAGATAAAAGTAACAAATACATATATTAAATACTTTGGGAAATTATTGGATATTACTTGTACTCTGTCCAAATTCTATAACCCTGTTTTTATATATTGAATAAACTCTTACCTCCTCAGTAATCCCATGAAAGAGGGTTTCTGCAGGGTAGAAGTGTGTATGTCTCTGCATATTCACAGTCTACTTAGTCATAAAAATTGAATGTTCTTTTGTGCATGTACCTATGGGTTTCCACTGATAGGGAAAAAAGTCCAGACATGTAATCTGAACATAGGGAATAGCACCTGCCTTAACCAATGGACATAGTGAACATTCCCTGGGCAAATTAACCTGATAGGATCTGGCCCTAAAGTGTCATGGCAAGCCATGAGGATTTTTTAATATGATTTTCCTCATGTCAAAGAGCAAGAACGTGGGAAAAAGGAAGAGGTGTGACTTGCAGAACATTACATCATCCACTTTCACTGGCTGTAAGGACACGTAGGCCATAAACAAAGGGAATTGCTTTAGAAAGATTTGAAATGGAGATTGTCCTGGAACAGCTGAGGTTTCTGAAACTTGTTAGAATATGCAAATGGATTTGGGAGCTCAGTTGAGCTCTCAAAATATATTTCATAACTAAATATTATGGACCAAAGAATTTTTTTGATCCCCAATAACTGGCAATGGTGAAGACTCAATTTATCATCATTAACATAAGACCTTGACCATTAAACAAAGGCAACATTGGTTTCAGCAGATAAAAAATAAGCTAGAAAAGAGGAAAAATAAAAGAGAAGAAAGGAAGAGAATATATATTGTTTCCTTAAATAAAGATTGAAAATGTATATCGAAATTTCTTTGTTGATTCAGAAGGGAAGGATCTGCCTTTTCCTTTGAAGAAAATTACTTTTATCACATGGTGAGATTCTTGGAGTTTTCCTGTGTGGCACCAGGAGCTGGACTTGATGATTCTTGTTGGTTCCTTCCAGCCCAGGATACTCCATGGTGCTATGATTCTACTCAGACGGCCTCCAGACAATAAACACCTGGCAGTCACAGCACAGTCTGCTTGGCTACTCTTGACAATAAGAGCTGATATTAAGTAGATTTTCAATCATCATTAGAAGTGAGCACAGATTACACACTATAATTCAGAAAAACCATGAGATCCAGTACCTATACCAGAATCTTAAATTTCCAGGAAGGATGTGAAAAATAGTAGCAAAAAAAATTTCCAAGGTAAGCTATCCTGAAGATCTTCCCCACAAAGAAATAGATGTTCACTGTAATTTATTGTCTCAGATTTATTTGTGCAATCTGCACCAGCATTGGACATACAGACAGGAGACTTTTTCCTGATTCCTTATTCCAAGCAATTAATTGTGTATTCTGGAATGGTGCTGCTAGTTCTGGTTTTCAGGGTAGTGGCATTGTCATCCAAATTTCTTTATAAAGCCCCAAGAGATCATTGGGTGAAAACCATTCTAAACATATGAAACACTTTTCTTCTTTTGTTATTACTGTACCAATAATCTTTGCAGCCCTTTGTATTAAATTTTCTACTCATAGCACCTGCAGTACTAAGATTACAAGGAATTTTATTGCAATAATACATAATTTTTTCATACCAGTGCTTTGACACCATTCCCACAGGGGGAACTTTCTGACATCACCAGGACAAACAGGACACTTACTGTAAAAAGAAATAAATCACTCCCTAGGATACCTAAGTAAATATTTAAAACCTTAAATTTATTGCACATTCTTGAAAATCTCAGTTGAAACTTTTGCGAAAAACCCTGCAACATATTTCTTATTTATGGATCATTAATTTACTGAAAACTCATTGTGAGTTATTTTTTTATAGAGTATTGAGAAACAAGGTGCTGCTCACTAGAACTGGTAAATATTACAAAGTATCTGTGAACATGCATTTTGAATACAAATCAGAAAATTTCCATTACATATGCAATCTCCTTTTTTCATTTCCCATTATATACTCAGCAATATTATTGAAGAAACAGAGTTTTATAAAAGCTCATACAAATGCTCATTTCCTCAGTCTACGATCCGACACAAGGAAATTCTGATAAGGTTATCTGCTTCTTTTATTGGACTTATTAATTTTGCTGAATATATTCCAAGACATGATGTATCCTTCAGAGTAGTCAATGCAAAACTCAACATTAGAGGAGGAAGGAAAACATGCTTATTGTGCAGTGCTGTGATAGGTCAGCTTTTGAACTTCAGAACTGCTGGTGTTCACAATTTCTGAGTGGCAATTATTCAGTATCTCAAAAAAGTAGCTTAATGTACACTGAGACAGCTCAAGTGCCATAGCTTCCTGCCTAGGTCCTATAAAGCATTTCAACTCAATAAAGGAAAAATAAATTTCTTAGCATAAGGTCACTAGGACAATAAAAACTAACTCATATCATTTTACTGCCAGAGAAGCCAGGATCTGATTCAGGTTGTTTTATTCTTACTTGTTCAAAATGTTAATAGAAGAGTTTTTTCTTCAGTGATGTATTCTGCCTTATCCTATGAAGTCATAAATACATAAAGTGTTTCAAATATATTTATGTCACTTATATATAGAATTAAATGTGTCTCTTCATAAAAATCATACACATAAATACAATTATGTGAAACTGTTTTTCCACATTTAAAACAAGTTATTGTAAAGATTTTAAGAAGGAACAGATCCTCTCCAGAACTCTCTGTGCAGAAATAAAGGCACACAGGCAATCTATGGGTCAAGAGCTTTTAGGGCATGACAGACTCAGTGAGCAGGAACAGCTGAAACATTCAGCACATGCCATTGTCCCATCGTGCATGGCCATGCCCAAGACATCTGCCCAAGATCTGAAAATGTAATTTGCATCAAAAGTGTCTGTTGAAAGAAGTTTAAATTTATGCTTAATAAAGCTTAAATTAGGTTCAATGAAAAAATCAGAAATTGCCTCACTGATATGCCAGAACACTGATCAATTCTTTTTGATGAAAACTTCTTGTAGCCAAACATTTCCATCTTGGGCCTAATGCTCATTCAAAGAGAATTCTCTCTGTTTCTTTTTCAGAAAAAAATTGAATTGGGGAAGAGTGGGGCAAAAAGCCTTTATATTCCTATGAAATGCATTAGCACCTCTTGTTTTGTTTCATTTTATGTATAAATATATATATTCATGTGCACTTAACTAATATGTATAAATAAAAATTACTTATCAGATTCTATATACATATAAATCTGTGGAGCATATCCGTGTTGGATGTCCCAGACCAGATCTTTGTAGATAGGGATCAATGTAGATTGGTCTCATTGGAAATACCAAAAGGGCTTCAGGTTTAAATAATTCTCTTGCCCTTCCAGGTGGTTCATCACTCCAGGTCAAGTTCAAGATGCATTGATTAAGTAGCTTAAGGGAAGGTCACAGATCTCCAGCCTACCTTCCCTGGGGTCTTCAGGAAAGAAGGATATTTTGTGGCCAGATGGAATCTCATGCCAGTTATCAGATGAGAATAAGACTACTGAACAAAATAAACCTCATTTAAAATCAAAATTAGCTTTCCAGTGGCCAGAGATAGATGTTTTCCATTTGTGCAAAGTGTTTTAAAGTTACAATTTAGCCTTCTGATATTTGTGTTTTTTGGTAGGCATCATAACTTTTTCTGATGTGGTCTTTGTTTAAACAAAAAACTTTGATTACCTGTGCTCCCATTGAACGCTCCCCTTCAACAGAGCTTTTCTCTTTTCCTCCATACTCAGCACTTAAAGCATCTTAGCCAAAATACTTTGGAATTTTCTAGTTTTGTGTTTTGCTTCTGTGATGGGGATCATCCACTGTAACTGAGACTCCCGAGGAGCTATGGGGTTCTTTTTGAAACTACAGGGTGGAAAAATGTTAAAAAAGGATCTGCAGGATGCCTCTCCCTATGAACCCATGAGGAGAGCTGGAAATGATCATCTATTTTAAAAAAGGGTACAGTGTTCTTTCACATGCAAATTACCAGAGATCCAACTCACATAGTTCATATCCCTATAGGAGGAAATACAGCAGAGCTGACAGATGTCATCAGTTGACTTAAATGACTGTATAAAAATTCACAACGAAAGTCTTTTATCTACAAACCCTGCATGTTTAAGAAAAAAAACTGTGCCAGTGGTTATAGGCTACTACTTTGACTGCTAAGCCTTTGTCACCTGCAATTCCATGGGTAAACAGTTCTAAATTATGGGATCCATTCAACAATATCAATAATTTTAATACAAAATGGTAAAGACATGGATTTTTAAAACAAAACCAGAAAACAACCAAAAATTACTGTTGAGCATGAACGTTTCTTTATGATCAAACTTGCAACATTTTTATAGGCTGCATGTCTGAAAGAACATACATATAATGATGTTTAAAGTGTAGTTCAGAGCAAAATTATTGCAGTTTTATATATATAGTGAAGCCATATAACAAAAGAGCAGTAGCTAGTGTTTGCCCTTATATGAGATGCAGTCATATAATAGAGAGCCTTAAAGCTAGGGTTTACTGTACTTTGGGAATTAATCACATAAACTATAAATTGGGTTCAACAGGCTGGCTGGGTAAATAGGCGCAGCTAATGAGGACACTATGAGATCTTATAAGAGCGCTGACTGCCCCAGGACAAAAGTGCCGAGCTGCACCTGATGGAAAACTAGAAGACATCAAAGCATAAAGGATTAGTGCTCTCACAGTGTTGAGAAATGGCCAGGGGGAGATTCACCAACTTATTACCCACATCCAAGCTAATCCTGTTATCTGCAAAATATGACTGTGTTCAGGAACTGCCACCACCTAAACTTGCAGGAGACTAATTCTGTGTTTACATGGACAAAAGTGAGGGGAATTTTCATCTGGGCAAAGAAAATGAGAGAAGGGAATTTTTAAGGGTTTCCTTTGTATCAAATGCTTGAAGAGGGGAAAATATAAAATTAGTTCTTTAATGGCTATTCCGTATCCTATATAGATATCCTATAGGATAGAATCCTTTCTCTGAGAATCCAGGGCAAAAGTCACATAAAATGTGTTCTCTCTTGTTTAGTTGCACTTTCCTAAAAGAAAATCAAAATGCATTGGAAGTACCTTTGAAGATGAGAGGAATTAATAGTCCCCCAATATCCCTGCCCAGGAAATCTTTTGTGCAGCAAATGTCTGCCTGGTGGTTTTTTCAGAGCAATAAAAAGAGGTGAAAAATATCCCAAGGTCCTTGCCAGCACACCACAAAAATATAATTCATTATACAGCCTAAGGTATGTGAGTTGTCTCAAAAAATTTTTTGGAAAAGGTTTATAATTACCAATGCTAGGAATCTAATTTCTTTTTAATACCAAAGGTTCATTTGGTATAACAGCACCTATGGTGGAAAAGAGATCTTATTTTTCAATTTGAATAAAACAGAAATAGACCAAACAGTACTTCTTAGAGCAGATAATTCCAGGGAAAAGGTCTGCAAGTTATATTTAATCTAAACATGCAATATGTTCCTTCCAGTGGCTCATCAGTGCCAGGGATGGTTGCCTCCAGGGCAGAGTTTAGGCGTGATTACCCAGGCAGGCCCATGGCTAAGCATTTATATGGCATTAAGGAACACCCCCAGCACACAGATCTTGCAGGCAAGGATTTATCTAGCTATCTAAAGGGAAATGATTAATTTTGTAGGTTTTAATTTTTAGGGATGTAAGGATGCCAGAGTGCCTGGTGATGGGAGAGACTCATTGTGAGGATGGCATTGCCTGCAGGCTGCCCTTGGCTTTCTCACTGGTGCTGTTTGACAGCACCACACCAAAGTTATGAGAATATTGCAATTAGAGGCCCCCATTAGCAATGAAAAATAAGCACCCTGAAGAGAAGGAGGTGGTGATTCCCTGATGTGAGTGAATCAAACTACCAGGGGAAGATTGGTGTGGTGACCCCATGGTACCCCAATTTATACTCTTGACTTGCATGTCAGCCTCTTCTCACTTGTCTGTTTTCTAACCCTGGACATATCTGGATTTCTTCTTTTCTTTCTCCCTTAGTATCGCCCAGTCTAGTAACCAGAATGTCCCTTGATTCTTGATAATTGATGTCCTAAAATTCTTGATAATTTACTATTTTTTCAACCCAGAACACAATGGATCCTTCTCTGTCTATATATAAGGATTTCCTGATGTCATTTTTAAAGGTTGGACTTGATGACCATGGAGGTCTTGTCCAACCTTAATGACTCCATGATTCTGTGAAATTGCCAGCAACAGATCAAGGAATGTTCATTGGTTAATTTAGCAGCTTCCTTCATTTCATAAGGTGAATTTTTATACTTTTGGTAAGGTGACTTTTATATTTTTATATCAGTTTTATTAATTTTCATTCATAAAACTGATATAACCTGAAAAATCAGATACTGAGATCTCTCAAAGTCCTCTCAATTTTACTGAGTTCTTTCTTTTGGAGAGTGAAGAATATTTAGCCATCTTTTTAAAGATACATGAAAGCTACACTTGTACATCTTGGAAGAAATTCTTCCCTATGAGGGGGTGAGATCCTGGCTCAGGTTGCCCAGAGAAGCTGTGGCTGCCCCATCCCTGCAAGTGTCAAAGGCCAGCTTGGACTGGGCTTGGAGCAACCTGGGATAGTGGAAATTGTGCCTGCCCAGGACAGGAGATCTGGAATAGGATGGACTTTTAGAGCCTTCCAACCCCAAACCATTCTGTGATTCTATAATTCTACAATTTTCTTTTTCCCTAACAGACATCTCTCTTCCTTGAGATTTTATTGAGATGATTCTGTAAATTTTATTTTATTCCTCTTGAAAATGTGTCAGTTGTTGAATTGAAAGCCAAATAATTAAATTTTGTAAGAATAAAATGCCTTTGGATTTAATTCAAAATAGATCCCTATTTGGCAGTTTTTTAAACTTCCTAGGAAATTTGACAGCCACAGCAAAGAGTGTTATCAATGCAGTGAAGAACAGCTTCAGCTAAGACACAGCTTCTTAGAAAAAAAAAAGGATAGAAAACACCAATTAAAAAATGAAGTAGTTCTATGGAGCATTGATATTCACATAAATTTCTACATGTTTGCCTGATTATGGGCTGAAAAAAATCTTTCGTACTTCTTTGTCTTATTTAAACCAAAACAAATGGAGCAAGACTAAACATTGTGGATTCAAAACAAGAAGGAAAAGAAAACCTGGTTCCTGCCTGGAACCTGTAGGGACTGACATGATAGTCCTGACAACTGCTTTCCTTCTCATTTTAGACATTTGGTGAACAAATGGGAAGCAAGAATGAGGAGTAATAAGATCCGTTAATAATTTTGTTTTTCTTACTGATTTCACAAACTCAAGTACAGTTTTGGATGACAGAAAAAAAGCCTCAGAATAGGTATTAGCAGCTAAAGAAAAAAAAACAATTTTGAAGCTATGATTTATACAAATATTACATTGATCCTCAAATTAAATCCTTTAATTGAACATCATGAAGGAGAATGATCTTATGAAAGATTTTCTGATTTCAAGATTCATTAGGTTTGGTTGAGATTGTGCCTACTGTTATTTTCTGACCTCTTTCCTGATGTTTTTTCCTTCCTATCCTGGCTCTCTTCCTCAGCAAATTCATGGACAATAATCCTGATATGATTTGCTGTTTAATTTTTCAGATGCATAGATCACCTGTTGGCAAATAAGAACTCAAAAAATTGCATTCTGAAATTTATGTTGGACAGCACATAGATCCTAAAATTGACCAATGATCAAAATGTGTAGGATCATAGAATCAGAAAATGCCCTGAGCTGGAAGGAACTCACCTATGTCATTGACTCCTATGATAAAATGCAGCAAGGCAACAAGCCCCTGATGATTCCAGAATAAATCCATACAATTTTCCTTGACCCTTAACAGAAATCAGCGCCATTTGGTGATTGTTACCTTATTCACCTTATACATACATTTACAGATTTATGCAAAGGTTTTTCACAAGTGAGGAAAAGGTAAAACTCTATGGATCAATAACGCTTCCCCTTTCATGTCCTCCTCTCTCCCCACCACAAATCAGAAAACACTGAAAACAATTAGTTTATATTCCTTAGATTGAAAATATTTTTTTTTCTCTGTAGTCCAATCTGTATCACAAAAAGTGACAAGAGTGGAGGCCTTCTCTTGCCCCTAAGTCTTTTTGGAAGTAAGTCTACAAAGTATTTTTTTTCTGTTAACTAAATATTTTGCTTTTGTTTCCCACAGCTATGGAAAAAGTCAATATAAAAATTTTCAAACTACCAAAGAATATTTTCCTTTTTAGCTGCAGAATTATGATGCCTTTACTTTTTCTGCATTGATGTTTTATGTTTCTGAGATGCTGAGAGAAGGGAAAAAAAAGTTTCTTTTTGGTGAGTTCTGGGCTCCTCAGGGCAAGAGAGACATGGAGCTCCTAGAGTGGGTCCAGTGCTGGGTGGCAAAGATGATGGAGGGACTGGAGCATCTCCCTGAGGAGGAAAGGCTGAGGGAGCTGGGGCTGTTCAGCCTGGAGAGGAGGCACAGCTGAGAGGGGCCCTCAGCCCTGGGTGTCCCTGTGTGCAGGGAGGGGCAGAGCAGGGCCCAGGCTCTGCTCCAGGGCCCAGCAATGGCACCAGAGCCACGGGCAGGGACTGAGCCCAGCAAGTTCCACCTGGACAGGAGGCAGAACTTCTTTCCTGTGCAGTGACCGAGCACTGAGCAGAGACCAGAGAGGCTGTGGAGTCTCCTCACTGGGGATATTCCAGAACTGTCTGGACACACTCCTGTGCTCTGTGGTCCCTGCTTGAGCAGGGAGGTGGGACCAGATGAGCCACTGTGGTTCTTTCCTTCCCTTTTTTTGATTCTGTGATGCTGTGTGCATTTAAGGGACATGTGACGAGTCGTTACTTCACCTCAACTTTTGGAACCAACTAAAAGTTAGTTCTCAGCAATATATTCCGTGGGTAAAGAGGGGACCTACTCCAAAGATCTGTATTTTATTGCAGCATAGATAACGATCTATGGGCAGGTCAATCTGTGTAGTCTGTTGGAACTCTTGGTGTACTGCCCACCATCACAAATTGATATCTGATAGGATAAATTACTTGCTTATATTTGGTGAATGCCACCTTTTCTAATAATTTCTTCATTTTCTTTTCTAAGTCATGAATGTCCACACTGCATCTATTGTTTTTTCTATTTCCTAATAATCTTTTCACACCTAGAACAGAAATGTTTTCAAGGACTGGCTGGTGTGCACCTTTGAGTTTTTCACAGAATCACAGAATAGTTTAGCTTGGAAAGGACCTTAAAGGTCATCTGGTTCCAATTTCCTGCCATGGGCAGCAACACCTTCCACTAAACGAGTGTACAAATGCTCCTAAATATTTTGGATTGCTCTCATGACAAGATACCTGATGTTCTGTTTGCTCACCTTGGTATAGGACAATTCATTCATGAGATTAAGTCTGGACATTTCAAGTTCACTTGTAGCTATACAGAGTTACACAGTGACAAACTCACAAAACTAAGTCACATTTTGCAAGGTACATTCAAAAATTTTGGATAGACTGAGGAGCAGGAAAGGCCTGAGGTGAGCAGTGTCTTTTAAAGAGTCGTCAAAGTACTCTGGGCCTGCTTATGGCCATGTTTGGCTGGAAAGCACTAATTAGATTAGATATACTTGGCTAGAAGGCAGAAAGCTTAAAACATTAACTTTTTAAACATGTGCATACATTTGGACTATAACATATTCTGCTTTTTGGAGGTATGCTCTGAGTAAATATCTTGCCAGCATGATGTTATCCCTTAATTTCCTAAATAGAAATATACTGTTCCAGAGTGCACACACACAGTTCTTTTGTACAGTGTTGAGAGAAGAGCATGGATCCAAGAATGGTACAATATCTTCTTTTTTAAATTAGGAAATACATAGAAATGCTACACATTTGCTGACATTATGAATTTTGATTTTTATTTTTCTTTTTATATTTTTTAGAACATTTGTTTGTTTATGACTATTGAGGAGAGAGCTATATAAGCTTTTTTTTTTTTCAATAGGGATTACTCAAAGCTTCCGAACAGTGTGAAAAACCTTAAATTTTGTTGTCTTAGCACAAACTAATGGAGAAATAGAGTATCCCATGGCAATCTGCCTTCTATGGTTTTCCTCTCCTCTACTTCTCTCTTTGCTGGGACACACAACACCCTTACATAAACATGCAGAGTTACAAAACCAGCACAGTCTAAATAACTTCACTTTGGAAATTGTGTAATTCTAAAACTGCTATTCTCACCAAAAATTCCCACTGGGAAGAACTGAGAACAATATTGGGTCAAACAAGAGTGTGAAGTGATAATTTGAGCACTGGGGAGTTTAAATGGATGCCTAGTTGTGGGATTATTTTTTTGTACATCCACAAGGTGATCAGGAAGAACTTTTGTGTTTACCTTTGTTTTTGAAGCTATTTAATAGATAGGATGAGAAATAAGAGGCTGGTCCAGCAGATTTTGTTCACCTTTATGTTCTATGTCCATCCAAAGCAATTGCTGGGTTGGTTTTTATTGTTTTTGTTTGTTTGCTTGTCTGGTTTCTAAGGCAGGATCCTACAAACACATGGGAACATAAGGGATTTTTTAATTAGGGAATATGGTCCATAATGTAATGTTCATTCAGTGTAATATCCATTCAATATTTACTCTGGAATTTAGGAGGCCTTAGAAATTCCTTTTCTGAGAGTTTAATTCAAGACTTTAATCTGCTGAACATTTGTAATGGGACCTTGGGAGATCTGCATTTGAGATTCAGCATTGTATTCTACATATCTTGCATCCAAAATCTGGAATTACTTCATTAGACTTTTGTTCAGAATATCCCTGAAAACACAATTCACAAATAAACTCAGATTTTGCACACTCACTGTTGATTTGTGATTTTGGGCTTCAATCTTCTTTAAGAGATGTCTGTCTAAATCTCATCTACACACTGATATATCTTCTCTTTCAGGAATTTTGTATTTCATGCAATTTGCACCTCTCAAATCATCTCCTAACTGAAAAATTTAGAACTTTTTTTTTTTAATCTGTTCCACTTCACAGATACTGGGTGTGATCCTTTTGTGCTCTTTCAGGAATTTTCTGTAGTATTAAATGAGTGAAGATATAGAAGGAATTTTTTCCATTGTCTGTGAGAAGGTAGGATGTGTGGTTAACGTTGAGTCAGGTAACTCCTACCCCACTTAATTAGGACAAGAAGTTAAATTAGTAGAATTGACTGGTTTGTAAATCCTAATTTGGTTTATATGTGCACCTAGGTTCATCCCACACAACTGAACTGTCTCAGACTGGGACGAAATAGTCCCAGGGTCCCTCTGTAGTCAGTGGGGACTGATCTACACACCCATAACATATTTGGAACTTAAGTGAGGTTCCTTGCACTCTGGAAAACTCATTTCTCTGCACCTTGAACATAAGGCAATGAGAAGACTTGGCGAGGAGAGATTTGGTGTGGGACTCATTCACCTTCAATTTTTCCCAAATTAGGTTGCAAGCCAAAAGTCTTTAATCCCTTGGCAATGACAAGTTTACTTATTTTTTAGAACTGCCTAATCCTAAATTTAATACTTAAATTTCAATTCTATTGAAACTTCAAGTGCTGCTTTCACTCACTACATCAATTAAGGGAAGTGTGAAGAGCTCCAGGACTTGTCTCCAGGACTGTGCTGGTTTCCTGATCCCTAAAGGCATTATGTAACAAAGTCATGCATCTGGAGGATTTTTTTCAGGATTGTGACCCTTCTCAACTGAACACCCTAACTACCAGCCTGAGTTAGCATTCCTCTAATCTTTTCCCTATATACTCAGTGGATTTTGTATTCTTTCCTCCCCAAGTACCCAAGAGAAGGTATTGAATAGCCTGGCAACCAAAATACTCAGAGACTAAAAGATATGAGTTTAATCCACATCAGGGTGCTTAGCACTTTGAATTTTGATCTCACACTTCATCCTTACAGAAACAGGAAGTAATAATATTTGCATCCCTTCAGGGGGACAAATTACATCCCAAAACATCTGGTGTTCTATACTGAGTCCATATACTCTTGGCAGAAGCAAGTCAGGTTAGACTGCCCTGTAAATATCCCTGGTCAATAAGAATAGGAAAGCATTAGGCAGACCAAAATTTTTAGAAATAGTACAGAGTATTTTAGACGTTATTTAAAACATGCTGAACCATCAATTTCCAGGTGCTGAAAATATCAGTATCCAAGTTTGAACCTTAAACCAGGTGACAGGATTTCATTTTTTTATGTTTAAGGGCTTAAATTTCAGCAAAGCAATAATCAGAAGAGTTGTAGTGAAGTCTACTCCAGCCCTTAGTTAATCTATTCCTCAGTTCCAATTTTTAAAATGGGAGTATTGGCACAGGGGCTGTGAGATTGTATCTGTTCAGGATAATGAAGTGTCCATATGCTGTGGTGATGGTTATCACTGAAAGACTCAGGAGAGGAGTGGCCTCAGTAAATTGCTGAACAAACTCACTCCTGACAGGGTTGTGAGATCAAGCCCTTAAGCCAAGATATCACAGAAGTCATGGCAAACAAATCAGATATGTTATGTCTCAGAAACAATGCTGTTCTGCAATGGATAGGGCTTCTCCTTCTTGCAGCACTGAAAACCTTCTGTGGTTGGAATAGGAACATTTTAGGTTTCCCTAAATCCTTTCCCCAACAGATACAATCTCACAGCCTCTGCTTCAACACTCACATTTTATAAATGGGAGCTTGGGGAAATAGATTAACTAAGGGCTGGAGCAGACTTTATCATAACTCCTCTGGTTGTTTCTTTGCTGAAATTTAAGCCTTTAAATTTCAAAACCTTTTGGTTTAGGTCCAAACTTCAATACTGATGTTCTCAGCACTCAGACTGTGATGGTTCAGCATGCCTTAAATAACCATCTAAATCAGGCCAAGGATATGAGGGTAGAAAGAAGTGCTTTTTTATCTGTACCAGGTCTGGGCCGTGGTTTCTTTACTTTCCCTTGTAAATTAAGTTTACCAAAGCAATATGCATCAAGCTAAGAGACCAAGACACAATTCTGGCTCACCAAGAAGGAATTTAGACAAAAAAAGAATATAGGTTTGGGAATGTTCTTGAGGAAAAGTTGCTCCCTTATTCTTAAAAGGATACATAACCCTGAACTGCCACACTTTGCATAGTGCAGTGTACAGGCTTTTGATGAGAACTGAAGCCAGAAGGCTTTCCTATTATATTTGCCTAGCTGGCATTACCTTTCCATGGTTCCAGGTGAAGTGGTGGTACAATGCCCACAATTCCTTCATCTCCCAGACCCACTGAAGCTCCAGCTATAGTAGCTGACAATGTAATATTCATTCAGCAGCTGATTATAATTAAAAATATCAGAATAATTAAAGTCCTCAGCTTGACAAGCAGAGCCATAACTTTGCCTTCAGACATTCCTCTCTAATTAGTTAATTAATCCTAATGCAAATTATAAGCAATAATTAGTCAGCCAAGCTTGACATAAAAGTCTGCTGACTTACAGCTAAAAGGCTTTTCTGGTTGTTGGTTTGTAGGTTCTTAAGGTGTCTTTTGTCCACTCAGGTTTTCTGTGTCTCGGGTCCTGTTAAGTTTCTCCTGATGTATGGACATGAAATTAGTTTGCAGAGTGAGAAAACAGCTATAAAAATTTGCACTACCATAGGCACTATTTTATTTGCTTAATAAACTGGATAGTCTGAATGTGTATAGAATATAAATGCAGCACATATGCATCCTAATGTAATATAAGCAAGTTTTTATACAATTTGATACATTTAAGGTCTTTCCCATTCCCAGATATAGCAGGATTTATCTGCCTGCAGATGGTCTGAGGTGTTCTGGTCAATGACATAATGTAAACTTCAATATGATTCTAAGACTAAGCAAGATTCTGATCTCCTGTATGACAGATGAAATCAAATTATTCTGTACCAGGATAACTGGTATTTGATTCACGTTTTGCATAGGTTTTTTAACTGTTAAAGTGAGACAATTTGAGTTATCATCAGATAAATCAGAAGTGTGAATATTGCTTTTTCACATGGCAATGCAGCTAATATCAGTGAGATGCATTCCACAAAACCCCAGTGCTGTCATATCTCTGAAATAGTCATGATTGATTTGGAGCACTCATGGATGTTTATATGTTTTTTCTTCTAAAGCATTTTTTTCTGAAATTGTTCCTATTCACATTAAAATAAAAAAGTTGCAGTGCTTAAAAAAGTAGAAGGCAAAAATGGAAAAATTATTCAGAATGTAGAAATATTTTGTAGTGAGAATACTTTTTCTAACAGAGACATAATTAGAACATATTTTTATACTATCCTATACTATACTATAAAACGTATTTTTATACTATACTATCTTGCTTTCAGTCTAATTTCTCTTGTTGTTTAAGGTAAGTGGGATCACAGGACCATAAGACACAAGACATCTGCCTACATTTATTGTACTCCTCTGAGAAAGCTGGTTTAGTGGAAAGTGCCCCTGCCCATGGCAGGGGATTGGAACAAGATGGTTTTTGATGTATTTTCCAACTCAAACCATTCTATGTTGTTGTGTTTCTCCTCACATGAGTTTTTGTGATGGTTTAATCATGTTAAATATTATGGCTATGAAGAATGAAACCCAGCAGCCTGTGTTTAACCTGCACTTTTCTTAGCTAATGCAGCTACATTCCCTGTGATAAAGAACAAAGAGAATAGGAATAAAAAAAAGCTAGTGTCAGGATAAAACCAAATTAATTTATCTGAGTTCCCTTGAATTTGTAACATTTTGACTCATTGTAAACCCTTAAGTGTTTTAATGAGACTTAAGAAAAACTATAGTCAAGACCCACTTTTATTTGTTAATCCTCTTGCTATTCATCTCACCTTACTTTAACAGTCTGAGCTCTGGAGAATAAGACCCAAATAGATATTTTCTAGAGTTAGGAAGGCAAAGAGATTCCTACTGTAATCTGGCCAGGATTACCCCTGGGGACATTGAGTTTTTTTCCATGTGTGCAGAGGAAAGATAATGTGATGATAGCCCTGAATAAGCCTCTCATTTAAGTGCCTAAAGTTGGGTGAGAAAAACCTAAACCTTGTTAAAGAGCTTGGATGTTCCAAAATGTGGGATGACATTATCTATTTATAGTGTTGCCCTACTGTCTCTCTGTTCACTTGATGAAAGGAATGAAATAGAACCAGGGCTATTATTCAGGAAATGACACAATGGATTTAAAAAAAGCTCTTTCAGGCATTTTTCATCTTTGAATTGGCAGGCTGCACAGAGAAACCCAAATGATTCAAGAATGAGCAGATAAATTGTCATGGAATTCTTGAGCATTTCTTGAGGCCATCAAGGAATGGAGATTGAAGTATCCAACACACAGATGGGAACTTTTTTCTAGCTTTCCACTGGCAGAATGAGGATATTGGAGTATTTTGAACTTTGAGCAATAGAATCACACAATTAATTGAGTTGAAGGGACCCTCCAGCTCACTGGGCTTCAATCCCCTCCCATGGGCAGGGACAACTTCCACTGTTCCAGGTTGCTCAGGGTCCCATCCAACCTGGCCTTCAACACTTCAACAATTTAAAGAATTATCTCAATAAAAACTCAAGGAAGAGAGATGTCCGTTAGGGAAAAAGAAAATCGTAGAATTATAGAATCACAGAATGGTTTGGGGTTGGAAGGCTCTTAAAGTCTGTCCTGTTCCAGATCTCCTGCCATGGGCAGGCACAATTTCCACTATCCCAGGTTGCTCAGAGCCCAATCCAACCTGGCCTTTGACACTTCCAGGGATGGGACATCCACAACTACTCTGGGCAACCTGTGCCAGAGCCTCAACTCCTCCTGAGTAGGGTACACAGTAATCCCAGTTAGTGAAATGCCCAGAAGAAGATGAGATGAATCACCAACTGACAATTACTTCTCCAGACCCTTCCTTGACTTCCTTCACTCGTTTCAGCAGGCGTCAGAAACTTTCAGGAATTAATGCTGGGAGTTTCTGACCCTCAAGGGATCTGAAGTGTGATCATGTACATTTGACTATTGCGCATGTTCTGGATCTTAGCAAGGTTTCTTTCCCCATCACCACCCCTGAACTTGGATTTCATTATGCAGCACTTTATATGTGTGAATTATTTTTCCACTAATGAGAAGTACAGGGATTTGGGGTGCTAATGAAAAGTAGTAGGAAATTAATGAGAGATGGGAAGCAAGTTAGATTTTTTCTTTTTTTTTCCAGTATGCTTGTGTATGAATGGGAGTTATTCTGTTGTGTCAAGGGGAGAATAGATTAAGCATTTTGGAAAGCACAACCCAAGAGGGATAGTTAATCCTGTTTTTGACAATCGCAAATGTAATACGTACAAATGAGGAGAAGCATTATGCATGATTTTCCTCATTTTACATACAGCACAATACATTATTTTCCACCTCTTAATTCATGTCTTCATTAAGTAAAACTGCTCTAAGTCTAACTGGAGCATAGTGTAGATTTGGCAAAGAATTATGATCTCAACAATGATACATTAAGTTTTCTTTTCTTTTTAAAATGTTTTAGGATATGATCTTTTCATTGCAGATTAAAATATCAGATAAATAAATGTGTTAATCAGACTTAGTTTGCTTGGCTACTGTTGATTGTCCAGGCCAACAGCTGTAGCTGTTGATGCCATGCCCAGACAGTGTGGGCATCTGCTCTTTTCCAGGAAATTTGGGGTTGAATTTATGCTTCTAACACATGTATCAAGGCTGAAATCCTAGTGCTGCATGGTTTATCTCATTCACCTGTCAGTACTTCGTGCCTCTGTGGACATCCCACATAACCCAGATTTCTCTCTTAAGACTGGACTCTACCCATGGCTGTAGCCAGAAATCCTCCTGTATGACATCCCTCAGGAACAGCTCCAGCCCTTCTTGGAGCCTTTGATTTGCAGAGAGTCAAATGAAACACCTCCATGTGATTTATGCTTGTTGCTCCTTCAGAGCTGCTCTAAATCTTTGTGGGAGATCAGTTTGTGTCCCAGCCAAACCCAGCGTGTTGTAACCTCACCCACGAGTGCTGACTCCTCACAAGGGAAGATGCCTTTAGGCTCCAAAGAAGGGAAAAAAATAGTTTCTTTTTTTTTTTTTTTTCACTTAGGAGTGTAATGATTTTAACTCTTTAGCCTTTATTTAACAGGCAAATTCAAATTGTCAAAGTAAACATGTTTCTATACTAAAAGACTGCAGTTGTTTTGGGTTAATTATTGTCAAGACTGGTACAAGGTAAAGCAAGGTAGTTATTAAACATTAGCTGGGGAGATGTTTTACAGTGGGGTTCTCTAATTTAAAGAAATAAATACTGCTTTCTTTTTTAAATTACTAAATACAAAATGCATCCTTATAAGCCACTGGCTAAAAGGTAACACCATTGTGTTATTGTTACTGAACACTGGAATACAATGAAGAGCAAATTGTATTTCTTTTCAGGAGTAAACACAGGACAATTTTTTTGCTATATGTAGCTGTAATAGCCAAAAATAACCTGATTTGAATTAGATACTGCTATTGGGATTCATTATGCTTATTTTTAATTTTCTTTTAATTAACATCTGGCCTAAGTCAGTTCTCAAAATCTCCTCTACAGATACTTTTGGGAACAATCTACTCTTTAAAGATGCCAGTCTTACACTGTTAAGGAACATGGAAGCTGAATTCCCATGCTGATTTCTCATATTCCTGTAATCACTGTTCTACACCAGGCAAGAGAACAGCTGAAATCAAGGAACTGCTTTCAAAGGCTAAAGCAAAGCAGCATAAGAATATGTGGTCTAGATAAAACAAGAGTGAACGGAAAATTCCTTTTCCAAAGGTTGGACTCAATGGGCTGCCCTTATGGTAATTATAAAGTCTTAGAGCTGAGAAATGGCTGTTTCCCTGCACTTACAGATCCCCTACTTGTCACCAAGGTACAGAGCTCAGTAACAAAGCTGATAATTCTAGAAATAATAGGAACAGATTTCTGGATGTTGTCAGGGAGGTGGCAATGTAAGTGAGCTATTTTATGTTCAGCATTTACAGAAAAATCACAGTCAGCTATGACTTATGTGACAATTGTCTTCAAGACATGATATTTAGGCTTGGGAAGAATGAGTTAAGACAAAAACCAACTTTGCAATGTTCGACATTCTCATGTAGCAATTCCAGTGAGAGATGAGATTAATGGTTCAGACTTGCATTTATGTTCTAAATACTCCATATGTTGCATTGAGATGACATTCCACTCCCAAATAAACAAGCACAGCTAAAATCAAGTGTAGATTTAGAATGGACATAAGATAGATATTTTTGTTTTAGAATAAGGTTGATGAGACACTGTCACTATTTGCCGAGAGAAGTTGTGGATGACATCCCTGGAAGTGATCCAAGTGTTCCAGGTTAGATGAAGAGAAGCCCAATCTAGCTGCAGATGTCCCTGCTTATTGCACAGGGCTTTGTCTTTAGGATGATCTTAAAGGTCCCTTCCAACCCAAATCATTCTGTGATTCAAATTGAGAAATTTCAAGTTTTCATAAAATAAGCTCGAGTTTTCTTAAAGTTTAAGTTATTGGTATAATTTTAGAAAGTCTTTAAATATCACACTTTCTATAACTTGGATAGAATTTCGATTCCATATTGTCCCATGAAAGTCTCTGAATTCAGACAAAAGGATATTTTTTTGATCTCAGCTCATGCCATCGACTCTTTGAGGGAAGCAGTCAGATTTCTGTTTGATAAACAACCTTTCTACCAAGAAGAAAAAAAAAAAAAAAAAGAGAAACCAAGAGTATCTGAATGAGTGATAAATTCCAGATAGAGAGTGAAGTGCCTGACTGTGTTCTGTCTGCCTTTGAACAGTTGGGTTTCCTGAGTGGAAATTCACCTTTCTGGAATGTCCATCAGGCCAAGCTTTCCCCCTTCTTGCTAAAGAAAGTGGTTGAGCACTTGTTTAGTATTGGACTAAGCAAGTTGCTGTTGCAAGACCTAGCCTGGAGATCTGCATTCCTCCAAGAACAAACCTGAAAGTGTTGCAAAAGAGCAGTTTCACAACTCCAGTGATGGTTGAGGTAATGGAGAGATATTACATCTCTTCATTATTTCTTTTCCTGCGAAGCACAGAAGCTAAAGATCCAAATACCTTCACCATGTGATCATCAGAGCCCACCTGTAGTAAAAAAAAAACCTGCTGTTTCTTGAGATTGCATAATCAGGTATGGAACACTGCTGTCTCATATTGGAACTGGCTGTCCAAGCGTTCTCCATGATGAATAAGGGGAAAATTGAAATATTTAGAAAAAAAATTCATTATCAGTCCAATGAATTCTGAATGCATTCTGTCCAATGAATGCCCACTTATCCATCTCAGCAAATTTTGCCTCCCTGCCTACCATAAAAGAAACTAAGGTCACTGTCTCAGATAGGAGCATTTACAGTGTCAGCCTGGTTAAGCATCTGAAGTTAAGTGATATTAAACAACCCTGGAGACACTGCTGGGATTAACTTTACCCAAATTTAGTTCACTGTGGTGGCTGAAACTTTGCTGTTCACCAGGTGTGCAACAAGGTGTTCTAGCACTCTCCCTCCAGAGTAGAACAAAGAGGGAAAATGAAATGGAAAAGCTCATGGGTTAAATAAAGGGCAGTCAGCTGATGTGCAAACCAAACTCATCCTGGGAGGAAAATTAATTTAAATTTTGCCAATGAACAACAGAGTAGGACAGTGAGAAGTAAAAGCAAAACTAAAAAATAAAACCACCTTCTCCCACTTCCCCACATATTGCTGGGCTCTTCATTCTTGAGTCTTCTGCAGCACAGAGGGGATGAGGAAGGGGATTGGGGCCAGTTCATGACACTTGTGCCTCTGCCATGCCCTCCCTCTCAGGCTGCTCCCCTGCTCCAGAGTCAGGTCCCTCCCAAGGGATTCAGCCTTCTGCAAACTTCTCCAATGTATACCCTTCCCAAAATCTGCAGGTTTGCAGAAATTACTCCAGTGTGAGTCCTTTTCCATGCCATCCAACCCTTCAGGATCACACAGGCTTTCAGGATCAGATCACTTCTGCTTGGTTCCTTCACAGGTCCAGCTCCTGACAGAAATGCTCCTGTATGGATTCCTCTCCATGGGCTGGAGCTTCCCTCAGTCTGTGTGGTTTATCTCCCTCAAATTCCTATGCCTGCTGCAACTTGGGGCTTTTTGCTGGCATCATATTGACACTGTGATGGTTATTTAACCCTGAAAAGAAAGAGTTATCAACTATTTTGGGGAATATTACTCCTTTTTTTTGGAGGAACCAAGGCAGTAAGTTCTGTGTTATGGCTAAGATTTTCATCGCTGTGTAAGGAACCTTGAAACCAACTCAGTTTCAGTATCTGCATTCTCTGTCCAGCTCTGAAGAGTTTCTATTTTTAAACTGAAATTGGAACTTACAAGTAGCCAGGCTCCTATGCTGCATTAAAATACTCAGTCAGGTACTCTTGGTTCTCCTACTAGAAAATTTGCACCCATTCTGGTGGGTGTTCAGACTTCGGAAGGAAATAGATTTTAAATTTTCTTCTAATTAAAAAAAAAAAAAAAGAACAAATTTAACAAATTTTATGACAGGAAAATGGACTCATATAGAGAAAAATGGGTTTTTTTAGTAACCCTGAACAGCTGTTGTTATACTTAGAACAAACTTCTTTTTAACTCCAGTTTTCAAAAATAGAAAATCAAAGTCTCTCAAAAAATCTTGAAATTGAGTATTTTGAGTTTACCAGGATGTTCCATTCTTTACTTGTGTGTTTTGGATGGACAAGAATGAGTTGAAATCAGAATATTTCCGCCACACATTCTATGCTCAATTGCTCAGCATTTTCAGATGGAAAAAATATTTGCACTGGAAATTTTCCAGGCAGCTTTCCTTTGATTTTTCTAAGCTGATTCCCTCATTCCTTAGGCTTCTGGATAGAAATTCTCAGCATGGTGTCATGATCCAAACTGCTTATGAACTGGTCTCCAATTCCAAACAGTGTAATTTCAGAAAATTTCCTGACTTAGCACTAAACCTGTGCTCATGTGGTGTGTACCTGTGGCTTTTTTCCAATGATCTTGTTTGCTCCCACTAAGGTGGAAAAGCCCAGGAGCAGTCTGGGAAGCTGCAAGGATTTCAATGTCCCTGATTCCTCAGCCCTGCCTGCTGCCTGGAGTCCAGTGCCCAGGTGGGAGCAGGAGTCTAAGGAATGTTACATGCCATGGGACCCCTGATGTGTTGTAATTAAACATCTGTGTTAAATAACTCTTTGCTGAGCCACTGTGACAATCTGTGGGGTGCTCGACAGTCCTGAACATTTTCCATCTCTCACTTGGGCAGGTGGTCTCAGGTTTGAGCTCTGCTGTTCAAATTACACCAAGGGCAGAGATGTGACATCAAGACCTCTTCAAGGCCTTTCTTTTGGTTTTGTTTCCGGTGTTATTTTTAATGTTCTGTGGTAATCCTGAATTTCCATACATAGCAGAACAGAATGTTTATATTCTGTGTATTTACAGTTATGTGTACAGCTGGCAAAATGTTACAGATTATTACTTGGCTTAGGAGTCTAGAAAAGTTACATACCACAAAATAAGTTCATACTAGCAAAGGGAAATTACTTAAATGCATCTGTGGGGGAAAAAAGGCTAATCATAGACTTTCTTGCAGTCTTAGACTCTGTCTCTAGAGCATTTTTGTAAACATGGAGTTCTTCAAGACCTCATAACTCTCTACTGGGAACAAAGGCTGTGTCTATAGCCACAAATAAATTAAAGCCAGAGCCTTTTCTCACCCTCCATCCCCCAGTTATCCAGAATATGAAATAATTCACATGCTTCCTGTATGGTTTTGGCTTGCACCGGCTAACATTCTCCTAGAGTTTGACCTGGGCATGGTCCAGGGGATTTGCACATGCTATGGACTGCTCTGAGCAGGAAGTTTGGACACTGTCTGGAGGGAAGGAGAAGTCAGACATGTGTCTGTAGGTCAGGCTCCTTACCTGCAGGTTGGGACTGACCTCTAACTGAGCCATGATTTGTTTTATTCAAATACAGAATCACAGAACCACAGAATCATCAAGGTTGGAAGAGAACTTCAAGATCATCTGGTCCAACTGTCAACCCACCACCTCCTAAACCTCATCGCCAAGTGCTGCATCCAGATGCCTCTTACACCCTTTCCAGAGCTGGTGACTCCATCACCTCCCTGGGCAATTTATTCCAATGCTCAGAAACCCAACCAGACGTTTCACCTTCAGTTAAAAAATTATTTCTAACATCTAATCTGAATTTCCCCTGGTAGAACTTAAGGCCATTTCCTCTCACCTTTTTGCTTGGAAGATGGCAGAAGAAGCTGACTTCCACCTCTCCACATCCTCCTCTCAGGGAGTTGTAGAGAGCAGTGAGGCCCCATGCTCCAAGACTCCTCTTGTCCAAAAAATCGTATACACAAACCCAAAAGTTCAAAACCAAACCTCTTGCTAAAACTGGGCCAATGGGCTTGGACCAGACTCCTTCTCCTCATACAACGAGATGACCCTGAGCTGATTCATGAAGGTTTAAAGCAAAAAGGCAAGCAGACCTTCTGCCTGGTGAACCTCTTCCTTCTTGCAGTCATAAGGACCATAACAAAGGACAAAATAGCTGTTAATTTTAATATCACCAACCCTTAAAATTCATTCAGCTAAGTCCACACTGACCCAGGCATCCTGTGTTTAAAGAAATCACCGTCCATGTTTTGTTTCATCCTAAATGTTTGTTCTGGAGAGGTCTTCAGACCTATTCTAAAAAAGACCAACCCAAGGAAATTTTTGCTTGAGAGCAGTGTGGATTCAAAGTGTATGTGAGGTATCTTATTAGCTTTGAGTTTATTCTCAATTCAGTCACAGGAAATATCCATTTTCCTGAAGAAGCAGCAGTTGTCATATTTCGTTGCTGTAGTGTGTGTAATATCAATCTCATGTTTATTTATGCATGTAAAGATTTTATTATTTACATTTAAATATTTATAACATTTCTGCATAAGCAGCCAAAAAAGTTCATCTCTGCCCTTTAGGAACTAAGCAATTTCATTTTACTAGGTAGACTTTTTTTCTATATAAATAATTGACACATTGATTTCTCCCTCTGTCTTGATGCTATTTATATTATTTCTTAAATGCAAGAGGGTTATAGAACTAACAGACTGACTGGTCTGTTTTTATTGCCTATCAAATCCAAACAGACTAATATATCACATGAAGGATCTGGAATAGGGAGTGGTGATAAACACTAAAAAATAGGAATGAATTCATTAGAATTCAGATATGGAAGCCTATGCTAATTACATTGCTACATTGAAAAAGTGTTTGTTTCTTCCTGGAAATAACTTTATGTAAATTTTTTTTCCCTGAGATTAGCAGTACTGTCTGGCTGCATAGCAATAGATATAATTGTGGTCCTTCTTTCAGTGGTACAATCTTAATATGATTTTTGTAAAAGACAAAGTATTTTATCAGGATCCAATGAAGCCATGAGGATTAAATGGGAGCCTGCACTCAGAACAGGTTTTCCACTGTCCAGTGGACCAGTCACATCTTCTTCTGAGGGTGAGAAGAACATGTTCATTCTCCCCTTCCTCCTTCACCACTTATTCTGGACAAGTTAAAACTGTCTTTAAATTTTGTCTTCATGACTTCTGCTGAATCTCACTGCTGTCATAACAATGACAGAAACAAAATCAGTACCCACTGAGAATTTGAAAAATAGAAGGTGAAAGCCCATGCGCCATTTGTGGAAAAATAAAAAAGCAGGTAAAAATTCTTCCCTCATTTAATACTATCTCAACACAATGATGCAATCACCAATGGAGTTAATTTTTTTTTTCTTTTTTTAAAAGTTCATTTAAGTCTGCAATTCCAGTCAAGGGGAAAGCAAATCAATTTTCAAGAGGTCAATTCTGTCACCAAACAGGGCTGACTAAATGGAATTACAGGTATGTCAGGCATTTTCACCAGTTGTATCATTGTGCAAGGCTGTGGCCAAAGACACAGAAAGAGAAAATCTCATCTTCATCCATTGTGTTTACAACCCAAGCAATCAACACAGTGGGAAAAACAAATCAGGAAAACCAAGTGACTTATCCAAGGTGTCAGGTAAATTGGAAATCCAAGAGTAATGTCCAGGCTCTGTGCTCTAAATCAATTAGCTACTCTCAAGTCCATCCTGTTTCACAAAAGGAAAACACAGTGATGTTTCTTTTAATGAGTGATCATGATTTGTCTTCCTTTGGCTGCTCCTCATACTTTTTCAAATTGTGTATTTTTCCCACATGGCAGCAAACTGAGAGATTGTTCTTGCTTCTGAGCAGTCCTTAAAATCACACCCAACTCACCACATAATTTGCTACATAAATTTTCTTTACAGGTGTTCAGGAACCACAGCCTGGGGGTAAGTTTCCATTGTTTCTCCTGGATCTATTAAAACAATCTCATACTATTTCAGTTTGCTATTTTAATTTTTAGGGTTTCATTATGTTTCCTTTTCAGATTTAGAAATGCATGTTCTTTCTTTTCTTGATTACAAAAGCCCAAGTTTATATGGAATGTAGAAATCTGCTCCAACGTGAGTGTCACCATCTTTGCAACCCGCTCAAATAACTCAAGAGAAAAGAAGGGAGAGAGAGGAAGAAAAGGTAAAGGAAAAACCATAGCTGATAATTTTAACTGTACCTCAGAAAAAAACTATACCTCAAAAAAAATATCTCACATTGGAGCAGATTTCTACATTCCATATAAACATCTTCATTGAGATTTAAAGTCAAGAATGAAAACTAGATAATTTCTACCAAAATGTTTCCATTGTTTTTTTCCTAGATCCTGAGTCACAAAAGACATTGTTTTAAATTTATAACTTTAATTTTGAAATTCAAAGTCAACTCTGTCCATTATTATTGGGATTTATTTATGTACTTTAAGCAAAGTTAGACACCTTCATGCAGAGTAGTCAGACCAGGCTCCTTTTACACACAGGGGAGAGCAAGAGCTGTTTTCAGAGAACTGTTCATCTCCTCCTGGGGTCTAAAAGTTAGGAAAAGAGTCTGACATGGCAGGCATGAATTTTTTTGCATCAACAATTAAAGGAAGTTACAGCACCACTCAGTCGTGGATGCAGAGCTTCCAGAGCTCAGATGGCAGGTGAGATAAATCATGTTTTCTGTGACCTGTCTGTATTACAAGAATTGCACAAAATGAGGTGGTGGTTTCTCCTGAATGTGGAGAAAGTATATTTTTACAGGTTACAGATAGTTCCAGGTTTTTCCATTTCTGGCTTTCAGAGTAGAAGGTTTATAAGTCTTCTGATATTGCCTTTTCAGGCTGTTTCTTTTAATTTTGGCTCTAGTATAAGGTTCAAATACATAAACTAACTAGACCATAAACTTCTACGGAAATCTCTGGAAGTTCTGTATGCATGGCTGTACCTAGAGAAGCTGTGGCTGCCCCATCCCTGGAAGTGTTTGGATGGCCTTGGAGCAACCTGGTCTGGTGGAAAGTGCCCCTGCCTACGCCAGGGGGTTGGAACAAGGTGATCTTTAAGGTCCCTTCAAAGCAAAAGCATGCTCTGATTCTGATTGCCAGCATCATCACAAGATCTTTCCCCTGTAAAATAAATTTCACCTACAAAAATACATCTTCTGGTGGAGGGTGAAGGATTGCACTGCTTCAAATTTTTAAAATTAAAAAACCTACAAACAGGGAAGGTTTGGAAATACCAAAGACGGATTATTTTGGGAATTTAAGTAGCTTAAGCCCATTGAAAAAACTGAAGTTTAAGTGTGTTCCTTAAAAACAAACTGTTCTGTAGATCATGGAATCTTAGAATCATTGAGGTTGGAAAAGACCTCTAAGACATTGAGTCCAAGGATTCCTGCAAATGATGCCAACATCCAGAATGCTGATAACCCCAAGGAAATGTCCTCACTAAGTAGGGTCACTTACAAGAACTGAGGGACTGCTATTGTAAGTGGCTTGCATGAAAACTGTGACTAGGACCTGCATATAAAGAGAAAAATCCTTCATAAGTTAAGAAATAGATTTGTTTCTTTTTAATCTTTTTTATCTCTTACTACTGCTCTGCTACTGCTTTTGGTCTATATAATCAGCTAATGAGATTTCCAGTTCTTCAGGCAATGAGTCAAGTTGTGCTGGAAGAAAAGTTGTGCCTGGATTCATTGCAATGCATTCATATACTATTAAGAAATATTTTACAGAGCAGCGCTTTTAAACAAATATTAAATTCACACAATTGTTAATCGGTGTGCCATCTGGAAACATTTGAAAGTTTAGACTCTTAATTGCCTGAATCTCATAAATGTTCAAAATTGTTGCATACTACAGGCTATATTGCATTTAGGACTTTTTTTTACTGTATAAATACATGTAATTAAAACGTGAGATAGGGACACTTTCCAGCAGCTGTTGTGAGAGCTGTAACCATCTTCCCTATTAATCTTCAGGGATTTGAAATATGTGTTGCTGAGCACCAGGGTCAATGACATGCTGCTACATTTGAATCCCACCATTTGACAAAGCATTGCATTCTGTTTCTAAATTCTTTCATGCGACTGACAGCTACATCCATTTCTACCCCAGGCCACTCTTTAAATTCCTTTGTACTTGTAGAAGCAAGTTTGCTGGCTCAAGAATTTTGTCTTAACTCTGCCTCTAAGACTTGTCAATGGTAAATTAGGACAAGAAATTCTAATTTATGTTTCAAAGACACCTATGGTAGTAAGAGAAACTATTTTTATTTACAATTTTTTTCCCTCAAAAGTGTCAAATCAAAGACTCTATAATTACTATATATTTTCAGGAGATGTCATCTTATATTGACTTCAGGGGGCAAGTGGTGGATAGGGTTAATCTGAGAGAAGTCAGTGAAATGCACAAAGATTGCTGTTCGTGGCAAATGTTACTTGGAGAATTAACTATCTCAGTAAAAACCCAGAAATATTTGGGCTACCAAATATTGAGCTGCTCTCCTCCAAGACATTTGAGCACAGAGGCAGGAGATACTGCAGAGGGAGGGCAAATTCTTCTTGTCCGAAGTCAGTGGAAGAGTTTCTCTTGTTCTATACCCTGAATGGTTTTGTCCAAGTCAGTGAAAAGGAATTCCATGCTGGAGAATCTATTGGTTTTCAGCAGACAGTTCAACAGTCTGACATGAGCTTTAACAACATTGCTCTCTTGCTTTCTCATTAAATTCTCTAAGTGTTGTTTTTTTCCTGTATCCCTCGTTCTCCACCACAAATCACAGATAATCCTTTGACTTTCTTTATCCTCATCAGCTCCCAAGTTATGACCATCAACTACTGAGACCTTTTATAGCCAAAAAACCAGCTGGCAACATATGTGGCAGACACCTTTGTCTTGTTTCCAGATACAAAAGAATATTTTATTAAAGTGGACGGATTTTTTCTGACTTAATTTACAGATATGAAATAACTGTGATTATTACCCTAGGGAAGATGTGTAGTTAGGAAGAGAAAGAAGTGACTCATGATGGCCCCTGTTGGTGTATTTGGAAGGGATTTTTGTTGTGCTCCTGTGCAGGGCCAGGAGTTGCACTTCCATGACCCTAACAGATATTTTATAGAAATTCTCTGGATATAACCCAAGATATTCTATGAGTCTGTGATTCTGAGTTGGTAGCTGATGGGAAGGATTCCCTCTCCAAACATGAAGTAGAAAATTTTGGTGTGTAGAGTTGCCAGAGGATACAAGAAATAATGACTGGATTTCCTTGCTCTTAATCCCATTTCTAAGAGGATATCCATTAGAGGAAAGGAAAAACATGTTTGGACACAAGAAACCCTACATGCTTGGGAGGCACAGAACTAGCAAAGCATTACTATGGTATGAAAAAGGTATAATTTTCCTTCTTTCTTTTAGATAAAAATTAGTATGAAATTAAATAATTATTTTTTGTTTGTTTGTTTTCTTTTACATCCCTAGTACAAGAAATAAGCCATAAACTGGACCAACTAAGATTTCTCTTGCTTTCTGCATTTTATTTCCAAAATGTCCTTTCCTTTTATTTTTCAGTGGTAGACCTGTGTGGGATCAGACACCTCCAGGAAAAACCCTTTGTCCAGTGAGCACATGGAGAACTCAGTCAGATGGGGCAATAGTGGACTTGCAAAATCAACTGCTTGTCCTGCCCTTTCATCCTGACAACTCTGATAAGACAACTCCTCTTAATCCCTTTTCTGCCCTCCTGCAGGTGTGAGGGATGGAGCAATGACCTCTGTTTCAAGAAGAGAGAAAGCAAATGCTGCTTTTTCAGATTGTGATCCCACAGAACCACTGAAAACTGAGAGCTGCAGCATTTCTCCTTTATTGTCACAATTTTTTTTTTCCTTAAGCTTATCTGCTCTTGAAGGAACATATAATATCTTGAGGAGAGATTTTTAGACATAGAAGGGCACCTGTAGCAGTTCTTATACAGACATTATTGGAAACATGCAGAAGAGGAAAAACTAGAGCTTTAAATCTGTATTTTTGTAACACAGCTGACAGAGCATAATGCAAGTAGGGCTTCCATACCTTTGGGTTATGAAATGAGAGATACAGGACCTGAGTTATTAGTGTTAAAGAAAAAGAAATTGCTGGTTTAGCAGAAATGAAAAATCCCCACCAATTGACTCATGCAGTCTTTCTATGAGTACAAAACCAGATCCACAAATACAGGATAAAGAAGTAGATAATTTTAAATAGATGGTGGATGGGAACTGTTCTTTAGACACAGTTATATCACAGTTATAATTCTGCAGAGCACTGGCATTCAGAATTCCCAGGTTACTATTTCAAGTCATCAGCCTAAGATCTGATTTCTTTGTACTTAATATTTGGCACCTGGTTTTGTCCTTTTGTTTGGAGAGATTCCTCGGTCCCAAATTCAAGGTCTGACTTATAGTCCAATGTAATTTCTTTCTGCTGCTCTAGCATTTGATGGAAAGGGTGATTTCAACTCTCTTATCTTGGGTTAGAGAGAAAAAATATTTCTTTTTACCAATCCCTACTGCTGCTTTCCTACGTGACACTGGGCAAATCATTCCACCTTGTTTTTTTCCAGGATTCCTCTCTTTCAGTCTTACAATTCTAATCTAAAATTTGGTGTATTTCAACTCTTATCATTTCGGTCCTTTTAGTTGCCTGTAAGACAAATGAAGACAAATAATTCTACTGAAATCAAAGAATCATACAATATCCTGAGGTGAAAGGGGCTAACTAGGAAGTCCAACTCCTGTTCTGACAAAGGAAGACATAGAATAAATCAATGGGGCATGAGAAAAATCCCTCGAAAAATGCCTCAAAAATGCAACAAAATCAGTTATTTTTAATCAGTGGGACAAATGAAGCCAGGCTAGAAATGGGTTCATGTTTTCAACTGGTTCTTTTCATGTCCAAGAAGGTGCAAGCTCCAATTCAGGCTTGTGAATGGTCGGAAAATTCAGAGATTCTCTTTATTTCAGTGATTATCTGGTATCAATAATGACTCAGATTACATCAAGTCTACTCTGCAGACAGGTCACACAATTTTACAAAACTCCAATTCTGTAACATCCTTGCAATCTGTACCCCATCTGTCAGATTTTGGCCGAAATTGGCTGACAGATGTTTTGCAATGCTGGGCTTCTCTCCAGTTCCACCACATTCCTGCCCCAACATACCTCTGACACACACTATGACATGCAGAAAAGATTGCAAAGCAAGGCTGTTAAATTCCTCTTCATGCCTTATAATAAATCCAAATCAACCTCTAGAGCAACCTGGTCTAGTGGAAGGTGTCCCTGCTCATGGCAGTGTGGCTGGGAGATGATTTTTAAAGGCCCAAATCATGCTGTGATCTGTGATTGTCTGATTGGACAAGCTTGATGTTGATTGGCCTGATATTCACTGTTTATCCTCTTGTTTCTTACTGCTTCCCTTAACATTTTTTTTTTTTTTTTAAATAAAAGAAATATATTGACTGCCAACCCACTTCTCCTAAAACTTTCTCACACACAACCCACAAATCATTTCTGGGTTTAGACAATGTGAGAACCAGTTAAATCTTTCTTCTTTACCAACAAGTCTGAAGAAAGGGTTAAGGATATTTTCTGCACCTGGAAATTTTTTCAGCAGTAGCAGAGATGAGCAGTCAGACAGCAGCCTTTGATCTTTCCATGCTGTGTCACAGCTTGTGCACAAAGGTATTTCATGTGTGGTTTGGGAGCATTTGCCATCAGACTGGGATGGATGGGGAATGCCATGATAAAGAGCACTAAGGAGAGACACTGAGGCCATGTTTCCTCACACAAAGCTGTCAATATCCCTTTCCTTCTATAACATCATCACAGCTGGATGGTGACACAGCTGAAGGCAATCCTTGAAAAGTCCATCCTGCAAAGTCTTCCCTGCCTCAAGTGTAGCTGGACATAGAGGTGGAATTATATTTCACAGTGTCATCAAGACAGTGCCCTGTGGATCTGAATCTCATTCCTTTCACAGGAATCAAGGCCCAGATTTTTCCTGTATGACCTAAGGTGCCTGAGCTGGTGTAGAATTATTATCCAGCAGGGGAAGAAAGAGAAAGAGAGGCATCTCAGAAGACTCAGCCATCCTACCTGACATCTAAGCCATTCCAGGAATACACTTATCCCTTTCTTTGTATTGACTCCAGAAGCAGTCCCTGTGGCCATAAAAATCTTGAGTGAGTGCTTCAAGCTGAGTGAGGTGAATCTGTGGAGTGTACAAACCATGGTGGGAAAACAACCAGCTCAATAACATCTTGCAAAAGACAGAGTCACTTCAGAGCTTACCATGCTGAATAAAAATGACTTCTGATTTTAGTATTCTTTCCATAAAATTTTATTATTTGACTGGAATCATAGTTTCAGATTGTTTTCCCTTGCATGTAATGCCAATGATTTGGTTTTCTTTTATGACAGATATGAGGTACAAATTATGGTGGTTGAACACAGTTTATTAAGACACATTTTTTACAACACCTATTTTTACTACATATGGTGAGAGAAGACATGGTCACAACATTTTTCTTCAAGGTGTTTTTCAGACTGTAATAAACAAACCAGGACAAGCAAATCCCTGTTAAACCAAGGAATTACAGTGGAAATCAAATTCAATGTTGTATCTCCCCCACCATTTTATCTGTAGGAGTGGAATCATTAGGAAGTTAAGCTGAACAGGACTGCATGAAATCCTCTACTTTACTCCTTAATAGGAGATCAAGATGCAAGGTTAGCTAAATCCAAACCCTTTTGAAAGCTACTTACCTAATCTGCATTCAAAAATCACCAGTGATGGGTATTCTACCTTTTCTCCTAGTTCTCAGAAAATATAATCCAGTACTTCACCTCCTATCACATTCCTTCTAGATGTTAGAAATATGCCATGCGAATATTTAAGGAAAAGTAAACAAAGAAATAGAAAAACAAAAGTTAATCAGGATTAATTTTTGTAATGCATTTCTTCCAATGTCCTTGCACTGGAAAGGCATGGCATGATTGCTTTTTTATACTGGGTGGAGAGGACAGAAGAAGAAAAACTGGGCCAAGGACAGCTTTTTGCAGCATAAAAATAGCCCAACTTTTAAATTTAATAGACTGGATTCTTCATAGATTAGAAGCAAGTGCAAAGAATCTCTGAAAAAAAGAAAAAAAACCAACCCTGTGACTCTCCCCTTTCTTCCCCTGCAGGGCTGAGGGATAATTGATTGTAAAGATTTTGGCATGTTTAGGACTGTTTCAGGACTCAATTTTGCTTTCCAGGGGCTTGCACAGAGGAGGAAATCCACATACAAAAGGGAGAAGAGATTTTTATATGGGTAGATTATTTCTTAATAAGTAATAAATAGTAAGAAATAGTACAGGAATTTAGAGACCTGGAATAAATCCATGAAGGCAGAGAAGAGGAAAGCTTTATAGGGCTGGGTAGAAAGAAGTTGTGAGAGGTACAGGAATGGTACAATAACTTTTTATTTATAATATTTTTTCACCATCTAAACACCCCCCATATTTATACCAATAAGTATATGTAACTTGACATTTAATTATGCAGATTCACAGGAAATGAAGGGTGGGCACAGATATCAGCATGTGTGTATGTGTATAAACACATGAGTTTATATTAATATATATAGAAAACATATACTAACATAATATATTATGGACAGCAAGGACATGGACCTATTGGAGAGAGTCCAGAGGAGGCCACAAAGTTGATTTAGAGGGATAGAAAACCTCTGCTCTGAGGAAAGGAAGAAAGAATTGGGATTACTCAGCCTGGAGAAGAGAAGGCTTTGGTGTGACACAGTTGTGGCCTTCCTGTACCTGAAGGGAGCCTACAGAAAAAGTGGAGAGAGTTCTTCACAAGAGCCTGGAGAGACAGGACAAGGGGTATGGCTCACACTGAAAGAAAGCAGGTTTAGATTGATTATTAGGAAAAATTCTTGCCTGTGAGTGTGGGAAGCCTTGGCGCAGGGTGCCCAGAGAAGCTGTGGCTGCCCCATCCCTGGATGAAGGGACGGTTCAGTGGATGGGGCTCTGTGACAATGGAAAGTGTCCCTGCCCATGGAGGGGGATGGAATAAGATGATCTTCCAGGTCCCTTCCAACCCAAACCATTTTATGATTCTAATATTATGTTGGGGTTTTATTTCTTCCCTTTCAGGCTTCACATAATTAATAAGCACTGAAATAATCAACATTTATATTTGTAAGGCAAGATCTCAATGGAACACAGATATAGACTGTGGTTTAAGCAGCTCTCTGGTTGCTCCTGTGCCACAGGGTTAGAGGTTTCTGCAGCATTAATGAACTCAGTTTCCTTCATCTTATCTCTTGGCCTTGGTCTGATTGAAATCCATGAATAATTATTGCTCTCTCTAGATCTGGCTAGTCTGAGTCTTGTCAAAGAAGCAGGAGCAATTTCAACATCTATAATCCTTGCCATCAAGACCCCTTGCCAAAGAATAATGGATATAAACTGGTCAATATACCCAAATTCTTATAATACAAATCTGATGCAATCAAAGGTTAAGCAAGAGGTTCTCCCAGATTTTTTACAGCCACTCTTGTTTCCATTTTTGAGGAAATAATAGCAGAAATCCTGACAACCATTAATTTTTGCTTTCCCTTCAGACCCTTCATAGTTAATAAACACTTAGCGTTTTCAAAATTAATTGCAGCACAATTTTCTGCACTATTTAGAGAGCCTTGAAAAAAGGAGTTGTCAAACAGACCCAATATGTCTCCAGCTCGACAACCATATGACTTAGCCTTGTGTTTTAGCCATACGGATGAGGAAGGCAACTGTGATTACTCCTCATGGAAAGGGGGGGAGTGAGACAAGATTGCTAATGTCAGCCTGGCTTGTCAAGTGTAACCAAGACTGTGGAATTGCTGAGCTGTGTACCCAAGAGTGTGTCAAGGCTGGATAACTTCCATGGAATAGGACAGGCCGTCACGTGGCGCTTTGAGCCAGCTGAAGAGCTTGTGTGCCTACAACAGATGTGCCACGTTAAAGATAGTACCCAAAAATGGTCAGGTGCCAGCAGGACGAGTTTGTGAGCAGATCCTCCCAGCAGGAGCCAATTTCAGTGAAACAAGCTGGCAGGCAGCACGCTTGTTGTGGATGCAAATGCCAGGTTTGGCATCTGCAGGTTTGTGGCATGGGGGAGAGGGGGGTAAGATCCAAGTTTCCACCACCAACTGGTGCCAGGACGTCAAAGGAGAAATCTCTCAGATGTTTGGTCTGTGAACAACATTGACTTGATTGCCTAAATCTCATTTAAATAAAAGAAAGAAGATTTTGCAAAGCAAAATCCCATGCAGCAGCTAGTTTACAACCAGGTGATCTCCTTTAGAGAGTTGATAAAAAAACAATTTAGTGTTCTGGTTTCTCTAAAGTCCAATTCTCATCATGGCATCTGTTCATACTTGTACAAAACATTCACAGCCCAGACAGTCCTGGAAAAAGAATTGTTATAATGTGAGGGCCCACAATGGGCAGTTCTTTGTAGCCTATTCACTCTATTAAAGATAACTGAAATTTATTCCAATAAACACAGAAACCCGCGCTACCAAGCTTGCTTCTCACTAAGACTCTTCCATGGGAGTTTAAACAATGAAGTCTGACAATTATGACAGAGAATCATGGACAAATTTGTGTTGAGAACTTTCTGATTTACCAAATGCAGGTGTCATGTGGGAGCAGAAAGCAGAGTGACGTGCTTCAGGACACAAGGAAACAACTTAAGGAGGAATTTTCACAATTGTCTCCTCTCTTCAAGTATTTAAAATATCTGTGACAGTAAAATACACAACTTCTATTCTGTGCATTCTACAGCTGTGACTGTCCCATCTCTAGAAGTTCTCAAGGCCAGGTAGGATTGGCTTTGGAGCAGCCTGGACTGGTGGAAGGTGTCCCTGCCCATGGCAGGGGAATGGAATGGAATGAAATGAAATGAGCTTTAAGGTCCTTTCCAATCCAAACCATTCTGGAATTCTGTGATTCTATGACTGGAGAAAACTTGCAACCAGATAGAACACCTATCTCAAGGACTGATGAAATGACTAATGGTTCCTATCACTAAAGAGATGTTTCCAGAGTCATCCCAGACACAGATGGTTTGCAGTTTCACTCAGACTTTCATGGATGGTGAGTGCAAACAACTTGCAGAACAGGCTTGCCAATATTACAAAAGCAATGCCAAACCAGCTGGTTTTTTTCCATTTCCTGGAACCAGGAAATTCTGCTTTTCCTAATTTCAGGACAGTGAATGGTGGCTTCATTTCCAGGACAATATATCCATTTATTACAGTCAGTTTGTTTTCAAGGCAGCAGACAGTGATAGCTTTTTCTAATGCTTCAAATGGTAAAAATATGTTCATTGAAGACTTTCTCTTCAGCCAAAAGACTTCTTTCCTCAGGAAACAAATTGCCCAGGATTGGGCTGGCAAGGAGTTGAGTCTTCTACACAGGGCATTCCAGATCTGGTTTTATATTTATCCTATAGTTTGAATCTATGTCGAAGAACAAGAATCACTTTTATGAAACTGGTATAAAAACAGGTCATATGTGAATTCGAAACTCAGATGAGAAAAAAAGAGGGAAGGCGATTATATGGAGTTATACTGACTGACTTTAACCACACAATTTAAAGTATTGGACAATATGCTGGCAAACATGGCACAGGAATTACAGCTGGTTTAGAAGAATTTTTGCCTGCAAGGGTGGTGAGGCCCTGGCAGAGGTTTCCCAGAGAAGCTGTGGCTCCCCCATCTCTGGAAGGGTCCAAGGCTTGGTTGGATGCGGCTTGGAGCAACCTGGGATAGTGGAAGGTGTCCCTGCCCATGGAAGGGGGTGAATTGAGATGAGCTTTAAGGTATCTTCCAACCCAAACCATTCTATAATTCTTTGATTGATTCAATGATTCTCTTGTTGCTTCATATTCACAAGGGGGAAAATAATGAGATGTCTTGTGAAATAGCCATAACCCCAGGAAGTTAGAGCCTAATCCCCAGGAGGAAGGAGGTTCCCTTTCCATCTGCCTCGCCAGACAAGCTCCAACCCCACACTGCCCAGGTTCCCTTCCACACACAGTGTGAGTTTGGCTCCACACAGACAAACCCATGGGGCTGGGGACAACACTTCACAGCCAGTTCTCAGCCTTGGCTGAGGCAGGGGAGGGCTGCAGGGCTCTTGCAGAAAGGAATATCCCTTTTACTGCCTTTTAATTCCTTGCCTCTTCTCTGTCTGTGCCTGGGAGCTGGCTGATGACAGAAATGACAGCATTTCAGGGGCTGTGTCACCTGTCCTGGCAGCGCTGAGAATAGAGCAGCTCTGTCTCTCTGCTGCTGCTAAATCCCCTTGAGTGTGTGACATAACCAGAGGAACTCCATCCTCTGCCTTGCCTTGATGCTGTGAGCTTTGTGCCACCAAAGAGGCTCTGTATCCCCACCTGGGATAGTGGAAGGTGTCCCTGCCCATGGCAGGGGTGGAATGAGATAAGTTTTAAGGTCTCTTCCAACCCAAACCATTCTGTGATTTTATGATTTGAATTGTGGCAGCACCTGCCTTTAGCACAATTAAAATAGCATGACTGTACTAACAAACTTTTTTCAAAGAAACATATCTTGTATTAATGAAAAATTTCTTTATCTAATATAAATTGAACAATCCCATCTCCACAAGGAGTAGCTGTGTTAGATAAATGATTTTTTATTCTATTTTATTTTGACACGTTATGCACAAGCTTTTGTGCTACAGCTGTTTCAGTTACTTTTTAGCTTGTCATGTTAAATGGCATGGTAACAGTGGAAAAATTTCTTAAAGCAAAGCCAAGTTGCCCAGAATTGGAATTTGTGGAATATCTCTCCTTAGAGATATTACAAAACTATCTGCACATAGTCTATGGTGACTTGCTCTGAGTGGCTCTACTTTAGCATGAGGCTTAGACCAGATGATCTCCAGAGGGGACTTCCAGTATGTGAGTCTGTGAAATTTCCATTGATTTAAGCTTTTTTTTTATAAGAATATTTCATGACACCATTAATACCATTTAAAAAATAAAGGAATTTTAAAACATTACTATTACTATTGTTATTATTATTATTATTAATAATAATAATAATAATAATAATAATAATAATAATAATAATAATAATAATAATAATAGTGTATCAATTAAAAATAGATCAACCTTAAATTATCTAGTTGCAGCTTAAACAAACTCAGTGTCAGGAGGTTTTTCTCCCACTAAATTTCAATCAAATTTCCCTTAAAATTTCACAACTATATGCAAAATATCACACTGAAAAAAGCAGTAGATGATTTTGTAAATGTGATCTACTGCACTTTGAAATCTATTTTCCATTCCATTTTCTTCCTGCATTTGTTGTCCTCAGTTATGGCAGACCATGGAGAGACACAGTTGTGAACATGGTGCCAGGTGATATGAAAGAACAAGTTAGTTTCATGTGTTACTGAATTTATAGGTATTCACTGACGTATATATTATACCTGGGTCAAAATGTTGATTAAAAAGCTCATCCTCAATTTTAATAGGACTTTTCTAATAACCACATGATTCCTTTGTAATGAAATAAATTGTTTTCATGTTCAAACTTTTAAGGCTTCTGATTTTGTGCAATATCTGCCAAAATTTTCCAATTTCTTCTGCTTTTCAGATTTCTTTTCAATATAGATTATTTACCAAATGAAAAGCAGAAACTCACAGTGAGTGATTCTTCTTTTTGGTTGAACTTCAAGGGAACTCTGCTGGAAAAGAAAAAAAATATATATGGTTTTATCACCCTGTGTGCTTCAAGAAATGGAGGTCTGGGAAAGGCAATGATTTTATGTCCACATACAACAAAACTTTTCTGATATAAAAGCTACAAAAAAATTATTTATACCTGTCAGGAGCACATGATTTCCCACATATGCACTTTAGAGCAATCCATCTGAATACCTGTAGAAAATTATTGTTGGGAATATGTCCCACGATATTTCTGGAACACAAATTGTGAGGCTCTGCAAGAGTCTTGTGTGTTTACAGAATTTTTTTTATGGTCTGCAAGGAAAAGAAACTGATTTATGCTTACTCTGTTCTATCCCACATGCACATGCATAAGTGTCCATCCAGGCTTGAACACAAACATTAAAAGAGCATTAGAAAAGCCACTGGACTGAAGCATTGCAAAGCTAAGGCATGCAGGACTTTGCCACCTGTGCAGATACACCTTCTTCCCTTGTCATGCACGTTGCCTCCTGGAAGCTTTAATTCCCAGACTGCCCATTCTTCTTCCAAAGATTCCATGCTTTAAGGACAGATGCTGCTAGCTAAGCTAAACATTAATCAATATTTTATTTTACCTCAATTATTCAAAATGGAGTGCAAAGTCTGTTCTGCATTGAAAAATTGCATATAGGCAATTAATATCTAATATTTGTGTGTGTGCTGAGTGTATACAGATATTGAATTTTTGCTGTTCATCTTTGGCTTCCCTGCAAAGAGAGAGATTTACACCTGAATGAAAGTTTGACAGACCAGGTCTTTGTGCCATTTCAGGTTCATTTTGGTGCTCTAAGGAGTGCACAAGACTTCATCATCCTGACAGAGAAATACCTGCAATCCTGAAGGTAGATTTACTCTACATTTGAACCATTTTTTAACCACTTTGCTGCATGTTATGATTAAGTGGCTAAATATCAATTCCCAGATTATCTCCTTGCTCTGAACAGCCAGAACACCTTATTCCAGGTACACCTATTCCTTAAGGAAAGTTCCAGCACTAAAGAACATCTTGGATTATCTCAGCCATTCACCAAATTTTTGCTGAATACTAGCTACATAAAAAAAAGTGAGGAAAAATAGAGTCCAGAATCCATCATTGCCCCTTCCTGGCACAGGCTCCCACCCAATAAACCACGATATGTGTCTCTTCAGGTCTGCCTTACTTGTGGCTCTGCACGTGGTTACCCACGGCCTGTGTTACACAGAAAGGGGAGAGATTCCTTCCCTCCACCGTACATGGTTTAGATATATCTGGTCAAAGCCTGCTGCAGGGCGATGGGAAGAGCAGATTTAAACTTTTCTCAGGCTGAAGCTGCCCTGCTACCCCAATTCTGAGATTCCCAGGACAATGTTTTAACCACGGGACCATTATGTAAAAGATGAGTGTTGGCAGCACCTCTCCTAGCCGGTGTGAAAACACTGCTCTCCCTACCAAACCCAAAAGTTTGACTGAGAGACCTATGCCCAAAAGAAAGAGTCTTGCCTTGGATGCACCTTTCTCTGAATTCCCTAAAACCAAGGCACAGAGAGTTTTTCATGCCAGCCACTTCCCTCAGCTGGCTCAGATCTTTTACCACTAAGTGGGTACCTGCCCACTGTTTGCTGGTTTGTTTGTTGGTTTGCTGTTCCAAACTTTTCCCAGGTTTTCTGAAGTCAAGCAGAATTAACTGTTGCTGCACAGGAAATGTAGGCACCTCAATCTGCAAGATGACTTCTGGAGAAACTGATTTAAAGATGCATGGATGATAAGAATGTCAGCTCCAAATCCATTTTAAGATCTGGGGAATGCAGCCCTTTCAAAGCTGCTTATAGTCAAAAGAAAGATAAAGGTCTTCCTTGCATGAAACAAGTTTGGCCACAGACACCTGACAAGTATCTTTCTCTTTTTTATGAAGAAGAAGACCTAAATGTGAAC
Organism: Zonotrichia leucophrys gambelii; assembly: GCF_028769735.1. NCBI lineage: Eukaryota > Metazoa > Chordata > Aves > Passeriformes > Passerellidae > Zonotrichia > Zonotrichia leucophrys. Next base: position 109,366,335 of record NC_088172.1, on the reverse strand, counting down.
CCATGTTCCTTGAAAGCAACACAGATAAATTAAAAATTCAAGAAGGATTATCCAGGTAGGCATCCAGAGGGTGAATCAATCTACCCACCACATTTCATCTTTTTTCTGTGCATTGAAACTGGGAGGGATAGAGGAAGGGACATGGCTGTCATTGATCCATCCATGGAGAGGAAGGGATGGCCCTCTAAAAATGAAGAGAGAGTCAGTGGAGAATTTAATTTCTCTGTGTATACAAAGAAGCACTCCCAACCACTCACCACATAATTTACCAGCACAGCTTTTCTACCAGAGGTGATTCTTCACACAAAATATAATTGAGTAGTGAATAGTTTTGCTGCAGAGAGCTTTGGATCCTAAAAGCCTATAGGCATTGACTGAAGAAGTTCCTGGAAGAGAAATTCATGGATAGCTATTAAAAATAAAGTTACAAACCTGGTTCAGCCCAAATCCAGAACTCACTGGAGGCTGGAGGGGCATTTTGTGCTCTCTGTATGCACTCAGTTGCTGTGTTGTCCTAGAGATATTCACTCCCAATTGTGGTCAGAGGTGACCAGCTGGGGCTCAGTAAATGAATCTGCATTTCCAACTAGGAAATATATGTTTTAATGATATTTAAGAAACTAAAATGCATTAAAAGTGTGTTATTGGAATATGAATCCCAATATTACCAGTTAGATTGTGCCTGGGCCAGTCTGACCCTCGCTGCTGAGCCAAAGGCAGCTTCTGGGGTGCTTCACCCCAGAAACACCTTTAGCTTGCCGGTGGTTTCAGCTGGGCACTAAACAAGTCCAGGCTTGTTAGGGACTTCGTTTACCTTGGGAAGAGGCTTCAGGCGAAGGTGAAGAGAAAAAAGGAGGGATTCTGCCGGAGGGTTATATGCAGTGGTTTATTCCATGGTTACAGAGGTCAGAATCTTGGGAAGATCTCCAACAGAATGGTGAGCACATGGCTGGACTCACCTTTTAAGCTCAGGGGGTGGGGAGGGGACAGGTGAGCCACCAATCAGGTGGGGGGGCGGGGTCTCAAGGGGCGAGGGGCACCTAGACAGGCCAATGACCTCTGGGTCTGAGGGGCATCCTTTGAATTCGACCAACCACACGACGCCTTTGCTGGATTGTTAAGCCTGATTGACAGGACTCAGCATGGGGGCAAGGGGGAAGGGAGAGGCGTGTAGGCACACCTGGGAAGGGACCCAGGACCGGCAAGTCTAAAACAGGACATTACAACACACTACAACAGGGTGTCATCCTTGCTTTCAATCATGCTGTCATACCAACAAATACAGCAAAGAGGATCTTGAGATTCTACCAGTGACTGAAACATATCCACTGCTCAGACAAAGGTTTTGCAAAGGTAGAATAATTATTTTTAATTCCTTAAATTCAACTCCTGAAGTAGGAAATTAGCAGATGTTTGTGTAAAATCTTTCCTTTTTTTGCTGTTCCAAAATGCAGAAATACATCTCATCTGCTGTCAAGACAAGAGTACCTTCCACAGCCATGTGTTTTATATAATTTAGTTTATAATTTCAGTGTCCGTGAAATGTTTTGAAAACAAAACAAACAAAACTGCTGTAAATTATCTTAGAATCACAGAATAATTTGGCTTGGAAGAGACCTAAAAGTTCTTTTTTCCAACACCCCTCTGCCATGGGCTGGGACACTTTCCTCTATCCTGGATTGTTCCAAGCCCTGTTGAACCTGGCCTTGAACACTTCAAGGGATGAGGAAGCAACCTCTGCTAGGGTTTCACCACCATTTTCTCCTTCATTATTTTGATGTTTTGAGAAACAAATATATTTTTCTAAAAATCACTATTTGCTGTTTTATAATGAGATTATTTTTTCCTACCAGTTATCCCACTTAACAGCCATCTAAAAACTGGGCTATCTCTGATGAGCAGCAGTGTTGTGTGGCGGTGAAGAAATGTCATAAAGACACTTGTGCACAAAGAAACCTGTTCTCATTCACTTTTAAGAGAAAGGAAAAGCAAAAGGGAATAGTCAGACTGAGTTCAAAGGCCTCAATTTTATACTCTGAGCCTTCATTGCCAGAGAAGAAACAGCCAGGGCTTCATCTGAAATGGCTGATGCTGCCAGCCACTACAGCCAGTCAAAGAAGTAACCTGATTCAAAGACAGGGCTAAGCAAGAGATATCACTCACAAAGGGTTTTTTCCTGTCAAAAAAGTTAAGAAAGAGGAAGAAAGGATTGTGTCATAAAGAGGTTCAGCACTTCCTTTTGTGCAGTCAATGGAAAAGCTCTCACTTGTAGCCTTGATCTGAAAAACAACACAGTATGACAAGACTGATTGATAGATTAATGTCAGAGGTTCTGAATACACCTAAATTCATCCAGAATAACAATAGTGCATAATTCTAAAAGAAGAGAAAGTACCAAAGAGTTGTCAGGATCTTGTTTGACTTCAAGGAAATTTGTCATTAAGTAGCAAGTGCTTTACTTTATGTTTCTGGCTTAAATCTGTCCCAGAATATAGAATCATAGAATGGTTGGGGTGGAAGAGACCTTAAAAGCTCATCTCATTCCAACCTGGAATGGGCAGGGACATTTTCCAGATACCAGGTTGTTCCAAGTCCTGTCCAGCCTGACCTTGAGGATACTTCCAGGGATGGGTAAGAAGCTGAACAGTTTTCACCATAACACTGTTATATTTGCTGTCCTAGGCTACACAAAATGACATGCTAGCCTCAATTCCAAGCAGATAAAAGGCACATCACTCAGCTGGTGCAGATTGGCACTCCTGGTGACAGTGCTCACAGAGTGCACAGGGAAGATGAATGAATCTTTTGTGTGTGGACTTTTCCAGTCTATGGACAGTCCCTCCAGGTCAGGACTGGGAGGCAATTTCACACATTTCATCCTTTTTTCTGCCCTCTTCTGCTCATGTGTCACACACAATCCCAGCTCTGCCTACCAAGAAAACAGAGGACTCTTCCTCCCTAAACAGGCCCACCAAAGCATTGGAGATGTCATTGGAAGAAATTAAAAAACAATAAAGAATAGGATTGTATCACAAGAAGGGTCTGTATTTTCCTTTTGTGCAGTCAGTGGAAAAGTTCCTTCATCTCCAGTTAAACCAAAAGACAAAGTACTAAACTGGAGTAGCTGGAATCCAACATAAGAGCCAGAGGCATGTGAAACTCAGCTATTTCCAACTGCACAAACCTGTGCAAACACAGCTTTCATTTTTCTTCCTCCTAAAATTCCCTGGTAGTTATCAGCTTCTAATTTCCTCCTAAAAATTCCCAGTAAAATTTAAAGAAACAAAGCACCACTTGACTGTGTGCTGTAAGAAGAGCTTTTCCATAGTTCTAATGTAAAATTTCACTGCTCAAGGGTCTGGAAACCTTTTCAATTACCTGTTTTGATGTCCAGTCATTTATAATAGGGGCTTATTAATTTTTCTCTTTTTTTGCTATTAGAATGGCCAGTGACTTGTATTGTATTTAGCCCAAGGCATCCCTCTCTGTCCCTAAGAAACCCTTGCTGTTATCCAGAAACTGGCTTATAACACTCTAAGAGGCAGTTTGGGTGCATTCTCTCCTTTTTAGACCGTAAAAAGATTTCGTTATGGATGGCTGGATCATGGAAAGTGGCATCAGAACCAGGGAAAACATCTTGGCCCCATTTCACCTGCAAGCACAGGAAAACTGAGGATCCACCCCACAGTTCCTGCCTTCTCCATGTCCATAGAATGAAGTTCAATAAATAATTTTAGAATGCATATCAAACTTGAAGATAACTGGACCAAAATTACATCCCTGAGATTGCACAGGGAGTCTAGGAAGGAGCCATTGGAGTTATAATTCAATACTTCAACACAAGATTATCTCCCTTTTCAAAACTTTATTTCTGTCTAAGGAGCAGTGGTCTTGAGTATTCATGTTTTTGGAAACTAAAGTTGTAGATAAGACCTCAGAGAACTCCCATGTGATCATGTCCAGTTCCAATTGCCATCAATCCTTTCCTTCAGTGAAACACAGAGGAAAAGGAAAACTGCTGATTAAAGCTCTTCCAAATGCCAGTGACTGAGCTGACTGCACCAGCTCCATCGCATGGAGTGGAATTCCACCAATGGAATTCCAGCATCATAATGAGTGTTCTCCCAATGAAGGGAACACATATCGTGTTAGTTTTGTGAGGGTGGTAAGGATTTGCCTGGGCTGGTTTTGTAGTATCTCAAAATAAAGTATTCAATGGCATTTGGGTACATTAAATTTTGCAATCAGATGACTCAACTCTTGTTGAGTCATTAAGACTGAAGGTAAAATCTCTGTTACTCTAACCCCATTAAACTTTTTTCCCCTCCTTTTGTTTTTGGTTGGTTTGTTTGTTTGTGTGATGGGAGTTCATACATTGTCCATTATCCAATGTCATTTTCCTTTGAGTCCCATGGGGATAAATTAGTTGTACACCTCCCACCAGATGGTTGCTCTGCAAAGTGGAATGAAAGTCTGTGCTGAGTATCCCTACACACTTGAAATTAAATATGGATTCATAAATTTCTGGTTTCGGTCCTTCCTGACCTTTTCTGTCTCCTCCTTAGAACTGCGAAACAACTACATGGGTCAGATCCAGCATGAGGTGGAGAGAATGTGTAGGAAAAGCACATTCAGCCATTCCAGGAACAAAATCCAGGGCTTCAGGACTACCTGGGAAGCCAGTGTTCTCATAACTATCTTCCAATCTTAAGATTGTTTTGCATAGCTCAGGATTTGTGTTGTTTGGGATAGTTTTGGGTTGCTTGGGGTGGTTGGGAGGAACTCCTCCCCATTTTCATTCATTCTGGCCATTTTCCAGGTTTACAGTCAGGTTCCTGTACTGTGCCAACAGGCTGGGTGTAATCCCTCAGCTGCCTTGTGCAACTGCAATTCTTCCCAAAGAACCAGGAAAACACAGCTGAGTCCTCAGGAACTGGCAGTGAATGAAAGTCAAGCTGAGCCTGCTTTGCTCAAAAGTTTTTTCAGAACATGCAGTGTCCATAAATGTGTTCTGGCTATCCGACAGGTCAGAGATTCCAGAGGCTACACTGCACCTACCCTGGGCAAAATAACATGGAAATCATCATGACTTCAGATAATCAACCTGGATTCAGCCCAAGGTTCCCATAAAATTTGATTTTTTTCTGATGCTGTAATCCAATATCAAAACCAGAATGCTCTTGGCTTTGTTGCTCTTTTAATCTCAATTCAGCCAGTCTGCTGAATACACCTACCAGAACTGAAAGCATTATTTACATAGTGGGAAAATATTTAAGGTGCTTGGATGCCTAGATTTCCCTAAATTTCTAGCTCTGCTCAAAACCAAACTATGGAAAAAAACCCAAATTTACTAATGTGTTTAAGCATATAAGGATAATTTTTATAGGGATCTACTTATTAATAGTTAATTTCTGTTGACTTTCTATTCTATAGACAGTATATGTAATACATATTGTAAATGTAATATTTAATGACATTGAATTCTTATTGATTTTAAAAGATAAGGGGAGATAGCTGGACAATATGTCAGTAGCCCAAATTAAAAGAGTTTTTTTAAAAATGTAAGGTCATTTATTTAGATGTCAAATTAAGAGCCTTTGTCAAATAAATTTTGATCTAATGAAAACAGGAAATTTCCATTTAAAATCCTTTTCCCGCTGAAGTAGGAACAGGTTGGAAAGGATCTCTACAAGCCCTCTGGATTTAGTGGGTGAAGCTCTTTTTACATGAGGTTTGCCCAGGTATGAACATTGAGTAGGGGTGAGGGAACTTTGCAGGATGAGTACAGTGGAAATGTCACAACTGTCAACATTTGCTTGATTAGAAACATTTATTAATGTCTTACAACCTTCAGTGCCTAAACAGGCTACAAGAGGTCTGGAGGCCTAAACAGGCTATAAGAGGTCTGGAGGGAGACTTTGGACAAGGGCCTGGAGTGACAGAACAAGAGGGAATGGCTTTAAATTGGAAAAGAACAAACTTAGATATTAGAAATAACTTCTTCACTCAGAAAATGGTGAGGCACAGGTTGCCCAGTTGTGCCTTCCTCATCTCTGGAAGTGTTCAAGGCCAGGTTGGCCTGGGCTTGGAGCAACCTGGTCTGTTGGAAGGTGTCTCTGCCCATGGAAGGGGTTAGAACAGGATTTTAGAGGTCCCTTCCAACACAAACAATTCTGGTTTTCTGTGATCCTTTGAACTAATACAGCTTTATCTACTGAAACCTGCTCTGATCTGTAACCCATCAGTCAGCAGAAAAGCCTCCAATAAATGATGAGGAACCCATTTTAGAATCCTTTACAGGCAAAAGTTGTGCATTATTGCTCTGTTCTACAGTTGTGGAAACTGACCTGTGGCCAGAGCAAATTGAAGATCATGGACTTGTCATCAGCAATCAGAACCAAAAAATCTTTGAGTTCTGACTCTATGTCATAATCAAAAGTATCATTGCCTTTATTCACTAAATTATCCATTAATCAATCAAAATCAAGAAAATTTTAAAAAATAAAAATATAAGAATATGAAGGGAAGGAGATTTCGATTCTAGCAAATGATGTCTGTATGTGTGGAATCAAAATATCTTCAAATAGCATAGGAAATGCACCCATGCCTGTCACCCAGCTAAGCAACCCACTAGGGACAGCAAATTCCCCTGTAGCTGAATCCCAGAGCTCGTGGGCATGATATGTCTCCTGTGGGCTGTTGCAATCATCCCTGTCAAATCCGAAATCTTCCCTCCCTGACTCTCTCCCAGCTGCATTTCCTTCCTCCACCAATTGCTGGCCAAAAAAAAAAAAAAGAAAAAATAGAAGAAGATAATTTCTGTAGAGCTGTATCAGAGATGCCAATCTAATTATTTTTTCCTCCTTTTTTATCTTTTCTGTTTTTGGACATGCATCTCTGGAGGAGGGAGGGGGAGGACAGGGAGTTGCAGAGGCGGGGGCAGGCGAAGAGGGAGAGGAGGGGGAAAGATGAGAAAATATTTCCTTTGGCGATTCTGTTTCTCTTTTGAAAAGGGACTACTTCCCTCACTCCTTATCCCTCCTGACAAGTACAAGCACTTTGGGCCCTAACTGGATGTGAACATTGTCAAAAGAAATTTGGGCTAAAGGGAGGCATCTGCAGTTCTGTTCCGATTGCGCTCGGCGCTGGAGCCACTTTTGCGAATGTGGCAGGGTGGCTGGTGGGCAGACACCAGTACAGATGGGAACTTCACATACTGTATGCATCATGACCAACTATAAAAACAGTCACAACGCATCACTTCTTACCCGGCCGGTCTCCCTGGAACCTTCACTTCCAATTTCCATCTCACTGACATTCACAGCTTACAGTGAGCTTTTATGTTTAAGCATCAGTACAGTATTAATGCAGGAGAAAAGGGGTGGCTGGGCTGCTGCAGCAAGGAATTAAACCTCTGATCTCGGCCAGACGTTGGAAGGGAGGAGCGATTCAAGGGGAATTGTGTAACCAGACTCCATGGAAAAAGTGGGGGGAAAGCAGGGGATGAGAGTCAGGAATATTTTTTGGCTCTGTGAACACACAGCAAGTGAGGGGTGCTCTGAAAAAGAAACATAGCAAGCAGGCACTCTCCCAAATTGTAATTTAATGCTTGGAATAATCCTATTGTGTCAGCTACTCACCGCCAAAGAACTGAGGATAAATATAACTTTAAAAAAAAAATTAAGGGGATGGCAATTTAAACAGCTTAATGTTTCTTCAAAGGCTAAGTGATGGAAAGCAGTGCTGAAGTAAATTGACAACTCGGAATTAACTGGGTGCTGGCACAGCTCAGGTAAAGGTTTGACGGTAACATGAGCTTTCCAAAGTGTTTCCAAACTGAAGTATTATGAAAAGGTAAATTATGTTTTGTATTCATGACTGAAAGCATTTTATTTTAAAGCGCTGCCGATGCTGTCAAGGTGGAGATTCGAGCTTTATGTACAGTGCCTCTAGCCCTGTGATGTGAGTGAGGCAACATGACAGCTTGTAATAAGTAATTTTTATACAGTTGCATTTATCACTCAAGTAGGCTTGGCAATATTAAACACAGACCTTAAAATGCTGCAGAAGAGGAAGGACAGGGGCTGGAGGCCATGTGTTCCCTCTCTGTGTGTGTGTGTGTGTGTGTGCGCGCGCTCTTGCATGTGTGTGTGTGTGTGTTTGCAACTTCTTTCTTTTTTTTTCTTTCTCCAGGCCCATTCCTGTTAATGTGGCACTTTTTAAGATATGCACCGAAATGCTTCCAAATTGTTAATACGTCACTAAAAGGTTACAAATGAAATGACCCTGTTTAGCCCAAAGGATGTTATTTTAGGCTTTAATGAATCAGACATTGCAACCATTTTCAGGCAAAAATCAATTGCCTCAATTAACAAATTTGCACGAGTCCAAATATTTGCAAAATAAAGGCCCAGAAACCACATTCTTTGTTTCCCTTTCTCACTCCCTACCCTGTTTCCTCATTAACATCTTCATTTCCGTGAAAGTGTGAAGTATCAGCTCTTTCTCTGGGCTTTTGAAGGCAAAAGTGTTGACAATTTTCTTGTTCTTTAAAGCCTGCTCTTTTCTGTTTTAACAGGTTTTCTTCCTTTGTCATGAATATTTCAGGACAAGCTAAAAGAAGTGGAGGATACCCCTTCCTTCTCATGGAAATAAAAATATAGTAAAATATATCATTTGCGGAAGAAAATTTTACAAAAAGAGGAGACAATTTGTTTTATGAGCTTGGAATGCTAAGGGAATTTTCTTCTGTTCATAGGATTTATAGGAAGTGCTGCTTGAGTCTGGACCAAGGGGAACCAAGAACCTCTGAGGCAAATGGCAGCTCCTGCACCTGCTGCAGCAGAGCCCTGGGCTATGGTTTGGTTTGCAAGGAGTTACAAATTTCAGTGGATTCCAGTGAATTCAGCCATTTAATGCTGAAATAACGTCAGATTGAAAGCAACAAAAAAAAAAAAAAAAAAAAAAAAAAAAAAAAAAAAAAAAGGAAAAAAGGACCTGTCTCTATTATTATTCATATGACCCAGATGAGAAAATTATGCATTTGCAGTGGGAGGTGTGTCTAACACGGGCACAGTGGCTGCCTCGGGACATCGGCTGGATGGGGAGAGGAGGACTTGCAGCTCAGAGGATCTGGGTGTCTTCTCTATCAGAGAGATGAAAGAAAGAGCTGATTGTTGTGTGTATTCCATGCTTATTCCAAGGTAAGAGAGAGTGACAAATACACAGAGGTGGCATTTGCCCCATTCCTGGAAGCCAAGTTGGACCAAGATTGGAGCAGCCTAGGGTGGTGGAAGGTGTCCCTGCCCCTGGCAGGGTGTTGAAACTGGGTCATCTTTTAGGCCCCTTCCAACCCAAATCATTCTGTGAATCCATGATTTACATTTTCAGCAGTGCTGGTTCATGAGTATCAACTGAATATAAACAGAACACAGAAACAGTAAATAAATGTCAGAAGTGAACGTATGTTAGAGATTTTGAAAATGAGTTCATTAATCCACAAAAGAAACTAGATCTTCCATATAAGTCTCCACAACCAATTTGATTATGAATTTGAAGGTTTATTTTGTATTTTTTGGCTATATTAATTAGAAGATTAAAATGAAGACTATTTTTCCCCCAGGAAAGTATAGTTAATATAGGTCTGTTGTGAAGTTTTTCTGCTTTTTCTTTTCCTCTGACAATTGCTACCAAAAAAATAACTGCTTTTGAGTAAAAAAAATACTTTCATTTTCTGCTTTATATTATGAACATGAGATTAAGCACTAAAGCTCAGTTGTGGCTAGATGTTAAGAAAATCTTTTAGCAAAACCTGAAAGGTTGTAGTCTTCAGTACTTCATATTTTTAAAAATAAATTTAATTAACGTCAGCCAGAAATTACTCAGGTATGTTTGATTTTTCTTGAAAGAGTAACAGACTAAGCGACTTCATCTAAGTGACTCAGTCCAGGGTCTGAGATTGGCTTTCAGGGGAGGAGGCTTTCAAAATATCTTTATATTTTTGGGAATGATGTTATTTTTGATATAATTTTGACAAAATTGAAGAGATCTTGACGTTGAAGCTTATTCTATTGATCCTAAGATATCTACAATACACACAGTGACATCTAATGTAGTTATTGAGATTCCTTAATAGAAAACTGAGAAAAACACAATTTTAAGGTACAAATGTCTGACCTGAAATTTTTACCTTTTGCCAGGTACACCTAATCCTGGTCATGTGCCATTAATGTGGTCATGCAGATGATCAAATCATAGAATGTTTGTGTTGGAAAGGAGCTGAAAGACCATCTCATTCCAGCCCCCTGTCATGGGACACCTTCCACTATCCCAGGTTGCTCCAAGCCCCATCCAACTTGGCCTTGAGCACTTCCAGGGATGGGGCAGTCACAGCTTCTCTGGGCAAACTGTGCCAGGGCCTCCCCACCCTCACAGGGAAGAAGTTCTTCCTAATATCCCATCTAAAACCTGCTCTCTGTCAGTTTGAAGCCATTCCCCCTCATCCCATCACTCCAAGCCCTTTGTAAAATGTCTTCCCCAACTTTCTTGTAGGTCCCCTTCAGGTACTTGAAGGCTGCAATCAGGTCACCCCAAGCCTTCTCTTTTCCAGGCTGAACAACCCCAATTGTGCCATCCTCTTTCTAAAACAGAGCTGCTTCACCCCCTGATTATCTCAGTGGCCTCCTCTGGACTCACTCCAACATCTCCATGTCCTTCCTGTGCTGGGGATCCCAGAGCTGGAGACAGGACTCCAGGTATGGTCTAGCTCAGAATAAGTTGACGAAGAGCAGGAAAGGAGTTTAACATGGTCATAAATGTTGGGAGGTTAGAATACAGGAAATGCAAGTGGAGAATGTACTTTTGCAATGAAACTTTTATGCCTATGCCATCCTTGGATGCTTCCTGGAGAGATGCTTGGTGCTGCTGTGGCTCTGACATCTGTGTGGCAGCTTCTCCTGGCTCATATCCCCTACAGCCTGACAATTAAGACCTAAAGAGCAACAAAAGTGATAAATTTGATCTTGCACATTAGAATCAAATCTGATCAAATTGTTATCTGAGAACCTCTGAACCCCAAGCTGGGTGCCAAGAAGGGCTGTTGGGGTTTGTCTCAAGCAATGAATATCTCATGTGGATTGTTGGATCATGTGGATTTACTGCACAACCTATGAACAAACTGTGATTGTTCTTGGTCTAACCCTTTTGTCTGTACATCAGCATTTACACCACAAACATAAAATATACCCTTTTGCTTTGATCCCATGCACTGTATCCACAATTTGAGCTCCATTCCTGTTGATTGTGTGTAGTCATGTTGTATCCTCTTGTTCAACCAATATATCCAATGATGTAAATACTACTTAAATAGTCTATGTAGTTTGTATTCCAGGTGAATTCACGCATCTATCCTTTTAGAAAGGCTTGCACACCTGGAGGTTAACATATGTCTAACCAGAAAATTAATTTCTTTTAGTTAACAAGACCCTGTCATTGTAATAAATGAATTATGAAAAATGTGTGTTGGTAATCATGTGTAGAAAAACCTGCAAGAGATTCTCAGCCATGGTGGATGGGACCAGTGTTCAGCTGTCCATGCCATAGATCTCTGAAGAGAAAATATCTCCAAATCAGCATGAAGAATTTTCTATTTTTAAGAAAAGATGTCACATTTAGGGCAGTTTACTTGATAAGAATTTAAGGATTATCTGTACTGAACCCAGATACCATCTCTTTTCTCCTTTAATTTCCTAGGGGACTAAAGACAGTCAGACTGTCTGTAGCTCTGCAGTACAGACCTCTGCACCATGAATCCATCCTATTTCAGAGCTCTGTTAAATTGCACGAAGATGTGGTTTATGCAGAACTAATCAGGACAAAAGAAATCACAGGGTTTAAAATTACTTTCCTGAAAGTAACAACAGGAGGAGGACCTGAAGATCACAATGTTGGTTTGACCAGTAGTCCTTTTGCTGAAACCACCAGTCACATGGCAGTACATCTACTTCTAGTAGTGCCTCTGTGTAAAAGGAACTTATAACTTTTCCAGAAAGAGAAACTTGGTATATTTCACATGTGACATGGAGCAATCTATGCTTAATATAGGAAAACTTAATTGTGCTGAATTTCAAAATGCGTTGAATACTCCCACCAAGATTCCTCTTCACTTCTCCAAAAATATTTTTCTGGGGTATTTTCAAGCATTGAATAAGAAATGTCCAAGGCAGGGGGGTGGAACAAGATGAGTTTTAAGGTCGTTAAGGTCTTAAAGTACCTTTCAACTCAAACCATTCCACAATTCTATGACATTAACTCATGGTGAAAAACTAAGAGATATTTTGTTACTGCAGAGGTGTATGAACAATAAGCAAGAATAAAATAAAATCTTTTATACATTAAAAGAAAAAAATATCTCAGGAAATGGCCTGTGTAAGGCACGTGTGCAACTCATGCATTCATGTGCAAGTAGTTTTATGAGAGAACAAAGGATGTTCCTGGACATTCCCATTGCATTACAAAGCTGGTGTTCCAAGAATAATATGCCTGAGAATAAAACAATAATTATAAAGCCACAAATGAAATCAAAGCAGTGCTGCCGAGAGCCTTAAGCACCACAGGTTTACGAGGCATGTAAATACAGCAGTTTGGATGAAGATGTAAACCCTTACACTGCACCCTTTAAAATCTCACACTTCAGAAGCCAGTGGAAATACATTGGACTGAAAATGTGGGCAGATAATCACTGGATCTCTGCTAAGAAATGCTGTTCATTTTCTTTTAAAGCTGTGTGAATACATGCAAGCTCAAATTAAGGAGAGCAGATAACCAACTGCACGCTAGAGATGAGCAGGCTGCTTAAAGCGACCGCATAATCGGTGAAGCTTTAAAAAAGGAAGAAAACAGCTTGAGGCCTTTTCTCCTTCTTCCTCTAGAATGTGACATCATTGTATATGACACAACACCTTGGAAGGAACCATATGGGGAAAGGCAGACATGTTGCTAACTAAATGTGAGCTCCTTCATGATGAAAAAATCTTGTTGCTGGCCAAAGCCTGGATGGTCACAGAAAAAGCACAGTTTATACAGCAGAACTGACAGTTCTACTTCAAGGACATTTTTCATGTCTAATGCCCTTTCTGTGCAGGATTTAGAAAGGCATACTAGGAATATAATACTGGGTTTTACCCAGATTTATTGAAAAATAGATTATTCAACTCAGTACCTTAAAATATGTGAGATGTCCTTATGTGGGTTTTTGCTTGACTGTTTGCACTACTGAATTTTAGACCTCTAAACTCATTATTTGTTATTTGCCATTCCACTGATTTAAGGAATATATATACCCTACTCCTACCTTGTAATGTCTCTTTAAGCTGATCTTTGTGTGTGTTTTTTTCTTTAATTCTTAATTACTCTAAATCATAAAATCACAGAATGGTTTGGGTTGGAAGAGACATTAAAGCTCATCTCATTCCTCACCCTGCCATGGGCAGGGACACTTTCCACTATCCCAGGTTGCTCCAAGTCCTGTCCAACCTGATCCTGAACAATTCCAGGGATGGGGCAGCCACAGCTTCTCTGGCCAACCTGCCAGTGCCTGTTGACCTTACTGCAGTTTTGGATTAGAGTTTACATCTAAAAGCTCAATTTTTAAAATTTTTCGGTATAATCACTGTCTGCAGTAGCAGTAACAGCACTAGTAGTAGTAGCAGCAATAGTAATAATCATAGCAATAGTGAATTTAACTGAATACAATCTAAACTAAGAATAATTCTTTTTTAAGGCTGCTCAGATTGTTTAATGATTGTTTCTGAGGATATGAGTAAAACCTCTCAGCTTGAACACTGAGCTTTCACCACGAATATCCACATTCACTGGCACAGTAACTGGTTCCAAAGTTGTCTTTCATGACTTCAGCAGAACAGGTGATCCAGACATCTTTAGATTGAGAATGATAATAGATGAGAAAAGGATAAAATTGAAATGAGGAAGCTGCCTGAACAAGTTTGGGTTTTTTTGTGCATTAAAAATTACAAGAACTGCCATTTAAAGTTAAAAGAATTTCCCATGAAAGACAATATTTGCATTTCTGTGAGCCCATCCAACTAATGGGATGGGAATAAAGAATTTTTCAGAGCTCCTCTATGAGATATTGCACCTCATCTTTAGTCCCTAAATTGAAAAATACAATGGACCCCAATTCAGAAAACTTTCACATTCATCTTGGCTGAAATACCACAGAAAGTCATGTATATAATTGGAGCTACTTAGATAAAATTAGACATTTTGTTTTTTCTCTTCATTAGAGACTGAAATCTATACTTAATTTTAATGATCCATCTCATGAAAATGACTCATGAAAGCACCGCTTGATTTTTATTGAAGTCTGTGATTAAATTCCATAGAAATTAGTAAAGTTTAAGCTTGCCTTCAGGATTTACAATGAGATTAGTTGCATTCTTGGTTAGATACCTTCTCCTGGATGATTTTTGGTAGGTTTTGATGTTTTGGGATTGAGATGGAAGACATTGTTCTTTCATTTCATAATTTGATCCTGAGCCAGAACACTCAAAAAAGAAAAAAAATAAAGGAAAAAAATAAATCAACCAGAATTTTTTTTCTTTTATTTAGGCTTTTGTATGCATAACTACTTATATTTTCACTCTCCCATGTAAGCCTGATGTATTCAGACTAACACAGCTCCAGCAACTGCAGGCCAACTCCATCTCTGGGGTAAATGCATGGCCTGGAGGGATATAATTGATTCATAATGGCTACAGCTGAATTATAGTGAGTGCTGGAGTGTTATTTATGTTATATCTGAAAGTTCATTGAAATTATTTAGATCCAGATCCCTCAAAGGATAGAAGTACAACACAGGTTAGATTTATGTGGCCAAGTCCAGGTGAGTGATCCACAAGCTCTGCCTCAAAGCAAAGGTCCCTCCACTTGCACCAGAAATTTTCTGTGAGTGTTCAAAGGCCTTGTCTGGAGCCAGCACAGGGAATTTACTCTAAAAAACCATTTCTCATTAACTGGGATTAACTGGGATTTCCCATTAACTGGGATTAACATCTAAATTTAGTTGAGATTTACAAACTGGGTAATAGCAGATCTAGATCTCAGATTTTTTGGACAAGATATTTGCAAACCACTTAGAGCCCTTCACCAGGAAATGGAGAACCTGGCCTGATCAAAACGAATTCCTTATATTTCCTAATTCCATTTCCATTTCCTGGAAGTGTGGCTTCATCCATGAGCTCTCCTGGGCTCTCATTCTGTGTGCTAAGGGCACAGGAAGGACCTGGAAGTTGGGAAGAAAGGAGGAGAAAGAATTGTAAGAAATCAGTGGCTTTCCATCCCATTTTTATCTCAAGCTATTCTGCAGAAGGAGATGCAAAATCTCTGGGGCCAGGGAAAAAAAAAAAAACATTATATGTATCATGATTCAGGAGTTAACCCACATGGAAAAATCTCATCTTCCATTGAGGTACATACAATATAATCTAGGAGAAAACAGTGACTAAATGAAATAAAAACCATTGTGAAATACAGTGAAAACCAGATTTTAGAGTTAGAAAACTTTTTTCAGGTAAAAGTGTTACTAAAGAAAATTATCTTGGAAATCATAATGTTTTCCTTCATAAAATTCAGAAGCAGAATTTTAAAATTTTTACTTATATTGTATTTCATTTTATGCTTCTTTCATTTCCTTATGTATTGTCTTCCTAATTTGCATTTATATATTTTATATTATATGCTTTCCTTCTAAATTTATATCACAATTAAAAGCTTATAACTTGAAATTGGAAATGAAGTTTTAGAAGCAATTGACTCTCATTCTTCCTTCCCTGTCGTGTCTCCTATGGACAAGTGGGATGATCCACTGTGATATCTTTCAACCTAATGCATTCTCTGAAGAAATACTAAAAGTATTATTTTATTATCTTAATGTGAAGACTTTCTGAATTGTTAAAATATTAAATTTTCCACTGGAATGTCCGCATGCAAGATAATTTCTGAAACATTAATTTCTGAAACATTAGGACCATCATTGCCATTAGAAGGTAAAGTTAGATGTGCAATCAGAAACTGGGATTGCACTGGGCTTAATGTTTGCCAATCATTATCTGGGAGAGTTAAGAAATGAAAAGAGAAAAGTGTTAGAATGAAAATTGGGGTACAGAGCAGGTGAATCACTCAGCCTGATATTGCTTCATTCTGAATGTGCCAGGCACAGTACATTTGCAAATAGTACAGCAGCAAATATTCACCCTATATCTTCAGAGAAGGGGTCTGTGGAGAGGGAGATTCTCCAAAATGAAAGCTGAAACCGGGATTCCTGCATCTGAGCTGTGGCATTTTTTAATTTCATAGGAGCAAAATCTGAAAAGATCCTGTCCTCAGACCAACAGCAGTAACCTCCTGCTCTGCCAGTGAATGATGATACCTGACACCTTTTCTAAACAGATCTTGCACTTAAATAAATGATTATCTGCCTTTTTTGAGCTTATTTAGGGGAAGCTGTTCCAAATTTCATTTCTAGCTAGAAACCTGATAAGGAATCCCAGCACATCTGTATTCCTATGGTTAAGAATTAAGCCTGTATTTTTCACATTTAAGTCCAAAAAAGGCTGTTGAAAGACTGTTTTTAGGAGGAAAACAGATCACATTTAGACATAAGAACTTGAAGCCCCAGGGAGTGTATTTTCAAATGGTTTAATGCAAACCTCTGCTGAAGGGAGATGTGACCAGGTGAAGGAAAGGGACAGGGATTGTGGGGACTTAGGAGCTCAAATCTGCTTTAACTTGGGAATTTCTGTTTTGTGCTCTGCTGGATAATGCAGATGCACTTCAGCACATTTCCAGATGTGTGAAATACATCTGGAACACACGGATACCTACACACTGTCATTGTCCACAATCTGCTCAGAAGTGTGGAACACAAGGCCAACATAAAAGATGTTTGATTTATAGAAGTGTGATTGTGCCTTTTTTAATACACCTCCCTTGATACAAGGGTTGCTATGAGCCTGCTCTTTGTGGAAAAGGATGAGAAGTTTACTCTGTGTTTCCAGAGAATCCAGTCACTGTGAGCCACATGCATAGCAAATAATTATTTTAATGTAATATAAATATCATATTGAAGCATAAGATACATCAATATTATATATAAAATGATATTTCAAAACATACATTAGACTCTTAATTAATTTAACTGGAAAATGTTTACTGCAAGCCATGAATTTTGAAAAATTCTCATGATCTGAGCTTCTAACTTTGACTTCCCACCTCTTCCATGCAAACAGCTGCCAAGCAAAATATTAGGATGTGTTACACCCCATCCTCTTGTCTTTGAGAGGGTTAATGCCACTTTCTTTCTCCTTCCTTGCTTTTACCCTCTGCTGGCTAAAAAGAACACCCAGGTTCAATGAGTGGCAAATCATTACAGAGCGTACAGTGTAATTAAAAAGCACAGCCATTGATCAGCTATGAGCTAAACCTGAGACAAAAAAGTGAGAGACCCAGAATAGCTGGCAAAACTTCTCATTGAATGTGTCTGAAATGGAAGATGTTCTCCCTGGAGGCATGGAGCGTGGCCCATTGTGCATTTCCATTAGAGATACACACTGACTCCGAGCATGCCATTGATGTTGGCCTATTTATGAAAGGCTGTTGAAAGAGGTTTCAGAGTTAATTGAAAAGAGCTGTTTCTGAAGTAAGGTAACTTCAAACAACACAGCTCTGAAATGTGTTTTAATGGACTGGAAATCAGTGAATTTTCCATAGTGCGCAAGAAATAAAAATGGATGGCATCAACTGAAAGCTGTGTTGCCATTTGGTGAAATTTCTTTCATTATAATTATTGTTGTTGCTGTTATTGCTATCAGTATCACTCACTGTCACTCTCACTATTAACACCTTTTTTAACTATGATTGCTCAATTGCCAGTGATAAAACAACTTTGGTCTTGATTGATTAGGGCATCATTTTCTAGGATCTGCCAAAATATTCATTACAGGTCCTTTCTCCACACATTTGTAACACAGGCTACCTGCAGAAACTGCCAGGCTTGAGCCATGGAAAACAGAAGGAAAAACACTTTCAGTTGTCAGGTAGAAGTTCCAAAGCCCTCCTTTACCAAGGTATGCTGTGTTCAAAATGTGCTTATTCTTAATGATATTTCCATTTTAAAATTAAAGCATATGCCTAAATTCAGACATTAATTTACTCAGGCATTTGCTTAGACTCTGCCTTGAGCTGAGGTCTTGCACATAAGTTTGTATTTAAATTCATGCTTAAATAAAACCCTTTTCAGCAAAACATGCACCTGAATTTCATAAAGAGTAGCTGAGTATATATTTAAATCTCAGTTTGTGATTAAATACTTTTCTCAGCTGAAAACTACATACTTTGAATTTTTTTTTAAAGCTTGGCAATGTATAATAAAAAGAGGGAAGACTGAGCTAAATTTTGCCTTCCTTTCAGTTTTATTTTGCAGGAATTTAGAGTGAGCAAGAGGGAAAGTAATTCCTTGCCTTTGGATGAAGTGAGTTGGGACAACTCAATGGTGTTCAGGCAGAAAGGAACAAGACACATTTTGAAAAACTTTCTCAGACTGATTAATACCCAGTACCTTGAAAAAACTCATAAACTCCTGTGAATTGCAGGGGAAAGATGAGAGCAAAGTAACTCAGTATAACACAAGTAATAATCAAACAACTTCTGACACTGAGCTTGAATCATAATGAGTATTTTACACCTCCATTCTGCTCTTAATCCTCAAAGTAATTCACAAGTTCTGTCGAAAACCTCCCATGTTCCATTAAAAGAGATGACCTCACAGACATTAATTAACTTAATCTCACAAAACTCATTTAAAGTATGGAAGAACTGTTGTCCTCATTTTTAAATAAAGAGTGCAACACCAGGATAGTAATGACTTCATACAAAACCTACCAAAATCAGCAGAAATATTTAAATCACAGCCTTCCACAGTGTTAACTTCACTCATTATTTTAAGTTTTAAGGCTGCTGGGTAAAGAAAAAAAAATGTAAAAACTCTGAAACACCCTCAGGGCACAAAAAAGAACAGTACAAGGAAAACCAGAAGAATTACTCCAGTTTTAAATAACTAGAAATCTCATTTTCTAGGGCTGTCATGACACTTTGGCATCTGCAGTGATTTTTGAAAATTTGTGGCTGATAATCATGGATTAACATGTGCTCAATTTATCTTTGAAGCTGCTGTGGGTACTTACATACATAGATTAAGAATGTGCTACTTGTTCTGCAGAACAGGCCATCAAAAAAAAGGACAGGGATGAAGGCTGGGGTTGGAATCTGAGTTTGAGGACAATGTAACTCCTTACTTCAGTAGATAAACAGTCTGGATTTTCTGAGGCATTAAATATTGAGCGGAGAGATTTATTTTTTCTGTCACTCCAATGTCTATACCTGCAGTATAAAGATTCTCTCTGGGATAGAGAATTAGGCACTGAAACTGGGAGGATTAATGGCCAACATGGTTACATAATGCAGAGGAAAGAGGAGATACTGGAAGAAAAATGGAAAATCAGAAGGGAAATCATGAATTTCAGTGTCCAAGTCATATATTTTAAAATTAGGATTAAATCTTGCCAGGAAAACAGGATTCAGAACCTGAGAATTGAGCTGAGAGCAGATTTGAGTTGACAGAAGTATTCATTTGAGAAAAGGGACATTTGGGTCATTCAGATGTGGATCTTGAACTTTAATTTCCCCTCTTCAGGAGAAGTGTTCTAACCACTAAAAAAATGTGGGATTGTTTCCTGGTGTTCCAGTCAAAGCCAAATTTTGAGTATACAGAATTTCACAGCTGTGAGTCTAGAGGGTGAGGAATGAAAGAACTTAACTAGAACATCTGGAAGAGAACACATCCTTATTCTACTTATTTCTTCTGAAATATTTTGGGTTGGATTAATCTGGCCAAACATACAGTCTTGGTTTTATTGTCACCTAGAAATGAAATTTTCCCCACTATTGATTATAGAGAGAGATGAGGATGACAACTGCAGGTGTACAGAATTTTAGTGTAGGCTCTCAGGGTTCGATTCAGCTGTCCAAAAATGGGTACTTGCTGTCATTCCAGATGATAAATAAGGATCCTCCATGCTCTGATGATGCTGAATATATGATATTCAACTTCCACAGAGTTCTGGAGAATAAATTGTGATTAAGTTCCTCTGAAAAGTAACTCTTCATCTTAAAAAATTTTCTGTCATAGCTGTAATTTTTCCAGGTTTTCTTTTGTTTGCATGGAATTTTTATTTCATAATTTTGTTTCTTTTTGGATTCTCTAATACTGTTGAGATATGATGCCTGCGCTACAGGAAAGAAGAAGGAAAAAAAATCAAGTGTTGACCTTGGTATTATATGGTAATATTTGCTGTATAAACTCAGCAGCAACTTTTGCAAGCAGGTCAATTGATTTCTTTTGAAACTAATCAATTATAAGCAGCCCAGACACAATCCAGATAAACATACAAGACTCATCCTCTTTGGATAACACCTGTTACACATTTAGTAAATAAGAAGATGACAGAATGAAGCTTTGGGATCATGGAATCATGGAATGGTTAGGGTTGGAGGTGACCTTAAAGGACGTCCAATTCCAAGTGCCTGCCATGGGCAGGGACACCCTCCACTATCCCAGATTGCTCCAAGTTCTGTCCAACTTGGCCCTGAACATTTCCAGGGATCCAGGAGCAGCCACAACTCCTTTGGGCAATCTGGAATGTCACCCTCCAACCTCCCAAGGAGCAGTTCATGGCAATGACAATCTCAAGGTTGGAAACCTGGATGTCCAGCTTTGTAAAGTTCTCATTAAGGTACTGGAGCATAGTTCAGGAGGTAGATGGCTGCAATCTGAGATGAACTGTGCTTTCTCAGAGTTTAATTTCAGGTAAAAATTCAGACTGAATGTCACCTAGTCATTTAATTGAATCAGAAATTAATTCCCTAGGGTCAGCTGAGATCGAAACATAAACCTGACTATAATCAGCATAACAATGTTAGCTAGAATTATGCCTCTGAATGATAGCACCTAATAGCAGTGTAGGGCAAAGTTTCCCTAAAGAGGTATTAGAAAAATGTGCTGCCTTGTCTATAGCCTTTGATATTGGGCCAACTGTTGTTTGCATATTTCAAAGTGAACTCTAAGACCATCTGATTTTCATACAACTACCTCTCTATAACCTTCAGATTTCATTATCCTTCTTCAGTAAACAAAAAAAAAAAAGACAAAAAAAGGATTTTAAAAATATAAATGGATGGGGTTTTTAGGAACCTGGTCTAGTGGAAGGTATCCCTGTTCATGGCAGAGGGGTTGGAACCAGATTGTCTTCAAGGTCCCTTCCAACCCAACCCAAACCCTGCCATGATTCTATGATCCTATAAAGACTGAATCAAGTTTTCCCTTTTGTCCCATGTTTTTTGGAAATGTATGACATTAGGTTTGTCTTAAAAAATAGTTTTCTAAAAGACAGCATAGAGAGGCTGTGCTATAACATTTCTATAATCATTATCAGGTTTTTCCACCTTCCTTTGGAACTTCTTCCATGGCCCAATGCAGAGCAGACTGCTGCTCTCTCATAGCAGACTCTGAACTGGTCAAAAAAAGCAATTTTTAATGGATAACTAAGACAGTGGAAAAACTCTCAAAACCACCAGTATTTCAAAAATGACACTTCACTGAGTTCAGATTTAAAACATCTCAGATTTTACAACTTTCCAAAAATCCACAACATATATCTGAAGAAACTCTATTTCCATTCCCCTTTGCCTGTTCTGGGAATTTTGGGACTGGAAGAGCTGACAGAAAAATCTTTTGGATCTACCATATCTTGTGAGTATTGAACTTTTGACCAGACCTATGAAACAGTACCTGTGTCCCAACCCACTCAGAAACTGAGCTAGTCTGTGGAGTTCTACCCCACAGAGTGGTACCCAATGGAGATTTATTGCAGCATAACTCCTGCTGAACTGACCAACTTGATTCAGCTGCCTAAATTTTGATGTTTAGAGTTTAAGACACCAGAGAGCACCCACAGCTTCCACACCGCTGTCATGGCAAAATGGGGAAGACCCATTTGGGAGACAGTGGTGTACCTTAAGGCATCTTAAATAGCATTTGAACCTACATTTAGGAAGCATTACAGAGCAATTGAATATTTAATGAAATATCTTAATCTGCAAGTGAAATCCCACCTTTCTTTCCTCTTTTTTTTTTTTTTTTTTTTTTTATAAAAATATCAAGGAATATATTGCTACACAATATCTACCCTCCAGTACATGAGGGAGCCTACAAAAAACACGGAGAGAGACTTTCAATAAAGGCACAAAGTGACAGGGAAAGGAGGAATGGCTTTAAACTGACAGAGAGAAGATTTAGATTGGATATTAGGAAGAAATTCTTCTGTCTAAGGGTGGGGAGAGCCTGGCACAGGGTGCCCAGAGAAGCTGTGGCTGCCCCTGGATCCCTGGCAGTGTCCAAGGCCAGGTTGGATGGGGCTTAGAGCAGCCTGGGATAGTGGAAGGTGTCCCTGCCCTGGGGGTTGGAACTGGATGAGCTTTAATGTTCCATTCCAACCCAAGGCATTCTATGATTCTGTGATGTGTAATGCACCTTAGTGTTTTGCTAAAGCATTCTGATCAGATATTTGAGCTGACTGTGCTCATGGAGTCAGGGAAATTCTCATCAGTAGTCAAATTGCTTGATTTTATTTTTCCCACAGCACTTTGTAAAAAAAAAATTGACATTTAATTTCAAGCATCTTGGGAAAGGTAACTACAGAGTTTTGTCTTGATCATGGTTAAATTGCAAACTTTTAGGTATAGGCTTTAAAGTCTGTCCTAGCAGTTAGCAACCAGCAACAGTTCTTGGATGAATTTGGTTTTGCAGCTCATACTGACTCATTGCAAACAGAGTAACTATAAATAAATAAATTCATGAAAACATTTATCATTAAGTTATATTCTTACTTATAAATAAATTGTAAATATATCTAAGAATTCTATCTTTTAAACATCCTAATAACTGAATATAGCAATTAATAGCAAACATGGTTAATGCAAGAAAGCTGGTTTTTCTTTCATCTTTAAATAAAGATCTTAAAATTTGCCTTAAGTAAGATTTATGATATGTACATGTAAAAACGTGTACTTAGCATCTGTAGATGTTATGTTTGGGCATAAACTCATTTTTTTTAGCACCATATCTTTTTCCATCTGTTTTCTGAAGAAAGAAAAGACCATATGCAAAGCACAAATTTCTGTTGGTGAAAACACAGCTAAAGCCTTATTTGCACATTGCTCAGTCAAATATTTCTTTATCATGTCTCTGTTGAATGATCCATTTCCAAAAGGCTCAGGGATGTTCCATGCAGAGAGTTGTGTTTCTCAAAGGAACACCTGAGTCTGGCTCAAAACTGGTATTACGGAGTCCTCCTTCCTTTGAGATCTGAGGCTGTCAGGAGTCTCAGCTGTGACCTTTCCTCACCAGATATTTCTAATTCTGATGGTATTTTAGATGTTTCACTTGAGATAAACCCTCCTCTGTTATCTTTTCCTACTGGCAACAAAGATGGCCACGGGGATTCAGGGCTCTGAGCAACCTGGACTGGTGGAAGGTGTTCCTGTCTGTGGTAGCAGGATGGAACATGTTGAGATTTAAGGTCCTTTCCCATCCCAAACTATTCCTTGATTCTGTGAATAATCTGACTTTCAAAGAAATGATTGTGGACTTAGAAACCAAGAATGCTGTAAACTGAGAAATGAAGTAGGGAAGGGAACAGATGTAAATAAATACTACAGATAAAACCATGTAAATCAAAACAAAAGCTCTTCTGTTATTGCAGAAAAATTACTGTTAGCTGTCAGAATTTGATTGAGAAAGTGCAATACTTTGAAGAATCTTAACACCCGAGAAGGGCAAAATAAATAAAAATCAGCTTCATAAATAATGCTTGCTTTTCTATTGTGTGTAAGCCTTTATGTTTCAATTCACTGGTGCACATTCTGTTATACAAATAGAAATACTAATGAGAGTGTTTGCCTCTGACTAACTGCAATTTTCCTTCAGCTGTTGAATTTCTGTGAAATTATCCATTTCTTTATCCTCTAGCCCAAAGTACTAATCAAAATTCCTTTCAGAACCACTGCCAAGTTTATCAGTGCTCCTGTTTCAGAGCAGTAGGTTCACAATAAATTACTCCCCTTTTCCATCCATCAAGCCTGCTCATTTTGAAGTCAGGGTGGGAAAGTTTGCTGAATTAAATAAGAGCAATATGTTAAATGTGGCTTTCCTCCCTACAAGCTGAATCTCAGAAACACATACTGCTTTCTTTAATCTTTAAGTAAGATTCAAACAAGGCAGGAGTTCAGACACAGCTAACTACAGATGTCCTTCCCTTCCCTTCCCTTCCCTTCCCTTCCCTTCCCTTCCCTTCCCTTCCCTTCCCTTCCCTTCCCTTCCTCCCTTCCCTTCCTTCCCTTCCCTTCCTTCCTTCCCTTCCTTCCCTTCCCTTCCCTTCCCTTCCCTTCCCTTCCTTCCCTTCCCTTCCCTTCCCTTCCCTTCCCTTCCCTTCCCTTCCCTTCCCTTCCCTTCCCTTTTCTCTTTTCTCTAAAATTGATAACTGTCTTGATGGAGAGTTTCTAGGTATAACCAGTGAGAAAAGAGCAATTAAAGGAGAGATAGAAGGTTCTCATCTAACGTAAATTGGCCTAATTCCACTTATCTTACCAGAAATCACTTTTCCTCTTCATGTAGTTTAATCTAAATCTGGACCTAATGCAAAATAAGTGTATTTAAGATGCTTGAGAGCTCAGGTACTTACAGTTCAGGGACAGAATAGTTACGAGGAATGAAATGAGCAATTTATATTTTATAAATGCAAAATGGCATTTATATTTTCATCTAAGGTAAAATCGAAATATAAAGTTAGTTTTGAGAAAAGGTTTATATCCCCACAAAACTACCTGGCCAGTGTATTTTGACTCATTTTCACCTAAACACTTCTGAGACATCCAGATGAGTCAATGTAAATGAGACAACTTAATGTAATGACATGTAATGTGATGGGACAATTTAAAATCCAATTATGCAGGGCACTTGAGTTCCCATTGGACTTCTTGGCTCAAATGCTCTTGTTGAGATGGTCAAACAATCATGTGCAGTCTTTGACCCGCATGACAAATGAAAATTCAAATGAGACTAAGTTGGGTTCCTTTAGTAACTCAAGGATGGTTATACATAGACATAATGTGTTCAAACATGGAAATGGGGGTATTCTATTCCTATCTTTTAGAGGTGGGGCAGTTATCTTCTGTTACAGTTTTCTTTATCTCTTCCACAACCAATCCTCCCTCAGGGGCCAGTGGGTGTCACTGCATGGCTGGTAAAATTCCATCATCCTATTGGGCAGCTCCAGCCAAACATTCCTACCTGGATATAATCTGAGATTTGGAACACCACAGGCAGCCTTTTCCACTGGATTCCCAGGAGCAGCTTCCTTCTCCACTGGATTCTCAGAGGGAGACCAGGCCCATCTGCATCACCACTGGAGCTCCAGAGGAAAACTCCACCCTTCTCCAGGACCTCTGTTCCACCAGAACCACAGCTGGCACTGCAGGAGGGCTGAGCCACCTTTTAATGGGACTGCTGCCAACACCCTGACACACAGGGTGTCAGGGCATATTCTGACTTTGTCACTGGTTTGTTTCCTTTTTTTATTATTGCATTTGTATTTTTAGTTTCCCTAGTAAAGGACTGCTCTTCCTATTCTCATATCTTTGCCTGAGAGCCCCTATAACAATTCGGAGGGAGGGGGTTTGTATTTTCCATTTCAGGGGAGGCTCTTGTCTTCCTTAGCAAACACCTGTCTGTTCAAACCAAGACAAAGGATTATCTTCTGACTGGGACAGGAGGGAATCACCATGCAATTTATGGCTTCGCCACAGGCCACTGACAAGATCTTTAAAGGTCGACTCTCCACCTAGATAACTCCCTGTGGGGTGTCCCAAACCCAAACTGAAACCCCAAATGTCAGTCCTGAGAGGTACCAAGCCTGAAAGCATTTTATGCTGCATTAGAAACATAAGTGCAGGAAATCCCAAATCTCTGATTCACCCACTTAACTCCAGCACTTTATAGGAGTTCAGAAATAGAAAGAAGTATCAGGTGTAGCAGACCCACATCATGTCCCTTTCATGAACCTATCAAGTCCCGTCATAGAAACAGATTTTTTTGCTCATACTTTTCCTCACAGAAGTTTCACACAGGGTTGGATGGGATATATTGGTATTAAATCCCTGACTGTGAGGGTGGTGAGGAGGTGGCACAGGTTGCTCAGAGCAGCTGTGACTGTTCCATCCCCCAGCTGCAGAATAGTGTAAGTCGTAAGAGACTTTCAAGACCATCTCATTCCAACCCCCTGCCGTGGGCAGGGACACCTTCCACTATCCCAGGATGCTCCAAGCCCCATCCAGCCTGGCCTTGAACACTTCCATCCATTTGTTTCTCTCCTGGTTGCAAAAGTAGAGCTCTCAGGCAGGTTCTTCCCATATCTATAAGCAGCCATTCTTTTATCTTTCATCATTCTGAATATAGCAGAGAAGGAGCTGGCTCTTGACAAAAACCATATGAAAAGTGAATTTTACAAAGCTGAAACAGAGTTGAGTGCTCTGAATGCCTACACACAGCCTGTCCTGCTGCCTCTGAAACACCACAGCCTATTTCAGGCATGTGTTTCTTTGTTCTAAAAGAACTTGACAATCTTGAAGGATATTTTCAAGAAGGAAAGGACCTTCATTACAAGTTAAAATGCTAGTAGGCAGGAGATGTGTTTTCTGGAGGAGGTAACTGGCACCTTTTTTATATTTCCTGACAATTTGACCTTAAATTGAAAAGGACTTGAAATCATATTTAGGAAAAGCTATTGTAAAAAAATGAAAAGTCAGACTTACATCTTGCTCAGAATAATAACAGCATCTAGCTCCTGTGGAATATTCTTTGGCATTTCATCTGGAGTGCTTTTATTGAAATAGCAAGTGCTTTCCCTCCACTTTACAAAAATAGAACTTAATTGAACATGAGAAAAGAGGAGATGAAAAAAGATGAGATGCACAAGAATATTTAATAAATAAGTAGCACATCCATAATGTGATATGTTGACGTTGGATGGTTCCTGAGTATCCTGGTCTAGGGGAAGGTATCCCTGCTCATGGCAGGAGGTTGGAATGAGATGAGCTTTAAGGTCCCTTCCAAACCAAACCAATTTTGATTCTATGATTCCATCCACAGGATGGAGGGAGAAAATATGATAGAAGAACTGGTGGGTCAAGGTGAAAATAGGAAGAACTCTCAGCAATCACCTTCACAGTTGGAACAGGCTCAATTTCATAATTTAATTTACTGCCAATGGATTACAGAGTAGAACCAAAAAAACCTGAAAACGCTTTCCCTCCTACTCCTTCTTATACCCAGACTTAACTTCATGACATCCTATATAGAGCCCAGAAAGATAAATCAGAAGAAGCAGAAAATGACAGAGTGTTTGACATTGAAAAAGGCCTTAAAGATCATCTAATTCCACCTTTGCCTTAGGCAGGGACACCTCCACTATCCCACAGGGTTTGCTCCAAGCC
The DNA here is from genome assembly GCF_028769735.1 of Zonotrichia leucophrys gambelii. Classification (NCBI taxonomy): domain Eukaryota; kingdom Metazoa; phylum Chordata; class Aves; order Passeriformes; family Passerellidae; genus Zonotrichia; species Zonotrichia leucophrys. Next base: position 109,338,654 of record NC_088172.1, on the reverse strand, counting down.
CTGTCCAGCCTGGCCTTGGACACTTCCAGGGATCCAGGGGCAGCCACAGCTTCTCTGGGCACCCTGTGCCAGGACCTCACCTCCCTCACAGGGAAGAATTCCTCCATAGCATGTAATTTAAATATTTTAGTTTGAAATGGTTACCCCTTGTTCTATCACTATTTGCTTGTGTGAAAAGGCACACTCCCTCTCTTTCATAAGCTCTTCATCCTTACTGAAAGGCCAAAATGTGTTGTCCCCAAAATGTCCTCTTTTCCAGCATGAACAGTCCCAGTCCGGATCCTTCTGAACACCACACAACTTGTTCAGTGGCAAGATTTCCATTTGGCTTCTGTTCCACAATGGCATTTTCTCATCTCTCTCCCCAGCCTGCACCTAACTCACAAAACAACCTGTTCTAGTTCAAACTCATTAAATTCAACCCAGAATAAAATCATTCAAGTTGCTAATTCACCTCTGAACTTTTCAGAGCTGGATGTTACAGCCCAGTAGCTGCCTATCACACATCACTCTTACAGATTTCCCTCAGTGCAATCAATTTTCACCTCTGCTGTGCTGGTTGTTGCTGCAATAGTCACTTTTTGTCATTTTCTATAAAGTGCAAATGCTACAGGCCCTTCAGACACTGTCTGCTCTACACACACGGTAAACCCACCTTTAAAAATGTTTCTCATAAATCTTTTCTGTCACCTCTGCTTTGCTAACATTAAATTGAAAAGAGGGGGAAGGGGAAGGAAAAGATCCTCTAAAATAGTATTCTGGGTTCTGCTTCATAACAATTTATTATTTTTTATTATTTTCCTTTATTTTATTTTTAACCATAAGGTCTCTTTTTTTACATTGAAAAGCCAAGTTATTATTTCCTGGAGGTTTACACTCAAAACCTCAGACTGTCAGATCATTTAATGTCACTTTACTTTATGCTTGATGCCAGTTTTAAGGCTCAGCAAGAACTGACAATGCAATCCTTTCACAGCATCAGCTGACTGTGTTTTCTTTGACAGCAAGATTTCAAATCAAGGATTTAATAAACTAGTAGCTCTTCCAGTTAGCAATGAAATGTTCTTTCAATTCCACCGCTTAAAGAACATCAAACAGACCTCAGCTATACAGCAGAGATTGCAGCTAAACCAGAAATGCAGCTGATTTACATTCACAGGATCACCAGGGTTTGACTGTTAGAGAGGGAAAAGATGAAGAAACATAATTTTACTTGAAGTCAATGTGCATGTGAGTGTGTAGATGTCTGCAAGCAGACTACATGTACAGAGACACAGAAAAAAGGGCAAGAGACTGGAGAGGATGCACTCAGTGGTTAAATTCCTCATTTGTGTGTGTGTTCGGTAGGAGAAAGACAGCCTCGAGGAGCTCACATGCTGAGTGAGCTGGGGAAAGGTGTTACTCTCTCTCAGACTGGTGGCAATGACCCCAGAGCCTTCCCTACTGAGGTTAACACTCAATTCTGCTGAGCTGCAGCCCCTTACACCACTTTCCATTCACTGACTAACCTATCTCCCCTCCCAGCTTCCCACTTCACACTTCTGAGTTTGGCCCAGCGTTCACACACCCAGAGGGGAGGAAATGTAAAAAAAACCTCCACCTGTGAAGCCTAAAGGGACCTCTAAAATACTCAATGTAAAGCATCTTGTGTGTGTGCCTTTCTCTCCCCACAGGGACCGGTGGCTGCAGCTCCACTGAGAAAGGTGATGAGGCAGGAGGGAAGTGATGGAGAAGAGCAGTAATATTTTCTTGCTAATCGACAGCCACACTGTCTTCAGGTGTAAAGACACTGATAAGGTAGCAGCCAAGGGATGTATTCCTCCCCCTGGGAACAGTTAGATTGAGCTGGTGTTAAGGAGTGTTCCATAAAACTGGGGTGGGTCTGAGGAAGACCAGAGGAGCTGTGCCTGCCCCATCCTTGGAACTGTTCAAAGCCAGGTTGGATGCAGCTCTGAGAAACCTGGTCTGGTGGAAGGTGTCCCTGCCCATGTCAGGGGGTTGAAACAAATTAATCTTGAAGATCCCTTCCCACTCAAACCATTGCATGAATACCAGAAATGGGGTGACTATAGGCCATGCTTATTTGTACACTCATGTAGGGAATTGTGCTGTAGTCAGGGGTAGTTTTAAGTTCCTGATGTGACTTGACAGACTAAATGTGCTGTCACTTAAAAATTCCTGGAAACCTGAGTATTTTTGAGGTCTGTTTCAGCTCTTTATTCCCTGAGCCCTTATTATTTCTTACAGAACTGGTGATGATGGCTCTTGCACTGAATCAGTTTTTTCATCTTTCTGCTCCCAGCCAGCAAGTCCAAACCAAGCAGAACCAAGTGTGGACTTCTCCCTGGGAGAAATTTTTACTCCTCCACCACTGCATCTCCATTTCTGCTCCATCTTACAACTTCTCCAAGCTGTGTTCACCTACGTTTGCTCAGGAGGAATATGTTTCTTGAAAGCAAGCACCTTAATTGATGTTACTTCACTGAACCTACAGGCCCATCCACATAACAATGCTCACCAAAATTAATCTGAATTAGCTTTTTTAAGTGGATTAATTAAACTACTTTAAACTCAAATGTGGACACCTTTGTTCGAAATTAAAGAGGCTTAATTCAATTTAACTGAATTAACTTTCAAAGTAAATTAAGCCAAATTGAATTATAGCCATTCCAGTTCACATAGGGATTTAAATTCGTATGTTGAGGGCTCCCATCATGTCAGTTGAGCAAACAGCTGTCAAGAGTTGCTGGGCCTCTCCCTGGTTTTTATTACCACCTCATTACCAGGAGTTACTAGTCCTACTAGATCTCCTAAACTAAAATCAGCAGAACAGAAGTTATAAGTGTAATTATCCACTGAAGTTTGGCCAGCTACCTTTGAAACCTTTCTTCATTAGCAGCTAATTCACCAGACTGCAAATAAGCAGTGGAGACAGCTGGACACGTACTCCACCAGCCCTGCAAGGGAGGTGATTACATCTGATGGGGAGCAGGATGGAAAACCAGAGTGGTAATATTTAGATCACCCCTAAATTTCCCAAAACTAATTCCTGGCAGCCCCTGAACCTCTCAGAATAACTCTTCAGAGAGTTCTCAAGATGGTTAAGTAATAAAAGGACATTACAGAAATATTTTCCCACTGTTTTTGGAAGTTTCCTTCACTTTAGGGTTGCTTCTCTAGATTTAATGTCTTTGTGACTGTAATCAAACCAATGCTGATTAGAACCAGGGAAAATCTAAACAAAGAAAACTGAATAATTAACCAATTTTACTTACATGGTCTATAATAAAAATTCTGGATTTTTAAAACTCAAGATATACACTTATTTTGCTTGCTCCCTGTCTTCAGAGAATTCTGTCTTGCTTTGCCTGAATAGTTTTTTTCCTGTGGATATTCATTTCAGATAAGTTGTTTGCAAATTCCAGGTCATCCCTCTCCAGTTTCCCTGCATTAAGAGGGAAGAAATGTGAGCAGCCACCATCACACCCAGCCAGAAAGATGCACTGGATTGCAGTGTTCAAGTCTTGTAGCAGATGGGGGAAAAGCCATTTTGATGTATTTTGTAGAAAAATTCTATTTAAAAATAATCACCCTTTCTAGTTTCATTTTCCTGGTTCAGAATTTACCTATCACAGTTGTTTGGTTACACTAAATTTTGAATAAGCCCTTTACTAAAAACCTGGTTTGGGTAGATTGGAGGTTTATTTCATAGAATCATAGGGGTTACTTAAAGCCTCATCCAACCTGACCTTGAACACTTCCAGTGATGGGACATCCAACCTTTTTCTGGGCAACCTGTGCCAGTGCTCAGGCACACTTAGAGTAGCCATTGATTCCTGATGTTCAGAGAAACATCCTGTATTTCCTTGTGTGCTTATGGCCTCTGCTCCTGGCACTGGGACCTGGCACAGAGCCTGTCTCTGTCCCCTTTGCACCCTCCCTTCAGGTATAAAAATAATTTTTGTAGTAAGAGAGATTACAAAAAGTTCTTTTGCAATGTGGAATTAATTTCCTTTTAATCTTTGCTGCTTAAAAGCCATGCTTAGGCCAATGAAGTCGGACCAGCACCTCCATAAAGCCATTTAGTCCATCTTAGGACTATCCATGAGAGCCAGATGACACCTACCTCCTTCTTCTGACTTCCAGAGCACATCTAAGCAAATATCTTAGGTTGGACTCCTAACTTCTCCCTGGTTAAGACTACATAAGATCCTAACAGTTCCAGTGCCCAACACCTGCTGGGGGAAAAACCTTTTCCTGATATCCACCCCAAACCTCCCCTGGCGCAGCTTCATACCCTTCCAGCATTTGGCTGGCATCCATAACAGAAGCTGAAAGTGTCACCAGCATCTGTGTAATTCAAATGCTCTGTGATTGCAGCTCGTTGTGGATTCTCCAAAAACATGGGACAAAAGGGAAAACTTGATTCTGTCTTTACAGAATCATAGAATTATGGCAGGGTTTGGGTTGGGTTGGAAGGGACCTTGAAGACAATCTGGTTCCAACCCCTCTGCCATGAGCAGGGACACCTTTCACTGGACCTGGTTCCTCAAAGCCCCATCCATTTATATTTTTTAAATCCTTTTTTTGTAATTTTTTTTTGTTTGCTCAAGAAGGAAAATGAGATCTGAAGGTTATAGGCAGGTAGTTGTATGAAAATCAATGTTTCCTGGCTGAATATTTGATGTATGTAACCAACAGCTCCAAAAGAGCAGATATTGTAATGAAAGATCATTTCAAAATTGACCAGCTCTCAGTATTAGACCACTGTAGGTTTAAACTCATTTTTGCAGCTTGACCCAATAAATACTTGAGGATTCAGGTTCCTGTGAGAAAAGAGAAGGTAACTTCTCTTAGGTTATTCATTAGTTATTATTTTTTATTCAAATGGATGTTTTGAAGGGAGAAGGGAAAGATGTGTTTCTGAACACTGATCACAAACACATAGAAATTAAAAGCAAAAACCAAACTCCATTTAGGCAGAAGTGTAATTCTGTTAGCAGTCAAGTCCTTACCAAGTTTCTATTTCCTTCAATAAGTGAAACATTGCACAATAGACTATTGTGCAATAAACTATTGCACAATAGGCAGCTCTGAGACGAGAAATTAACAGTTCTTTTCTCTTCAGCAGTAAATTGGAACTATTTTCTCCCAGCCTGTTTGAAGTCAGTTTCATTGCACCACAAGTTGACTTAGGGAGTGAAACAAAACCCATTTGTGTCATCAGGGCTAAGATTTGCATCTCTTCACTTTAGACAGGGAGAAGTCAGACACCTCATCTGAGCTCCTCACCCCAGGCTCCTGTCAGAGGAAATGGAGGGAAGCCTTCTGAGACAGATTCATTCTATTTATCTCAGGATTCATGAATCACCTTAAGAGGAACTTGTTGCTCTTCTCAGACTATAAACTGAGCCATAGGGTGGCAGATTCAGGTTTAAGCAACTTGCTTGCAGTTATTTAACTTAGGGCACATGAATTTCACCGTGGGAAGCTTATATTTTATTTCTCCAAGCTGCAGACCTGATTTCATGTACCTCCAGTAGTTCCAAATATCCTTTGCAAGCCACTTCAGATGTGGAAACACAGTCCTTGTCTTTATACTGAAATATAAAGAATATATTATACCATTTTGCTATAAAAATCACTACTGTTTACAAGTAAAATATCTTCTAGACCCAAGAATTAAACTTGATTTCTGTCTTTGACTACCTTCACTTTGTTTTTTCCCATTTACTCATCCTTCTGTACATGATCTTGTACTTTCTCCTACTTCTGTGTGCTTGGGCAAGCTGTTGCATGTGCTGATGGGCCAGCAGGCTTCTTTGTCCTTGGAATAAGAAAAGAAGGGATTTAAACTCCCTTTCTTTCCCATGGTGAAGGCACTGTTGGTTATCTTTCCTTTCCCCAGCTGCCAGCTTCCACAAAACTTGTCAGGACACCATATCTGAGACATCTATTCCTCTCAGTCAAATGGGCTTAAAATCAACCCACATGCTTGAAAATGAGCTGAGGGAGGAAGAAGAGGATCTGAACATATTGAGAAGGACATATTCCTTTAAAATTAGACTAATCATGTGCTTTCTCTCCACTGTGAAATCTAGTAATAGATGTAATCTATAGTAATCTAGAATAGGTGTACTTACGAAGTTATTCCTTATGTTTGGTACAGTTCCTCTCTTTGAGGAATGCAAAAGTTATACCAACCTATATAACCTAAACCAACAAAAACACAACGATTTTTTCCTGGTGTACTGGCAAAACAACTTTCTCTGATATTCCAGTTTCTCTTCAGCTCTATTCTGCAGGACAAATATATTCACATATTTACTTTTTACCCACTGGGCTTGCTTTTTTTTTTTTCCCTCCTCCCTGGGAATGCCTCAGTTTGTTATGCCCTGAAACACAAAGCATTAACAGCCTTTTAGAGAGTGCCAACACATGGTGGAGGTAGCTACCTGCTCTGTTTTCCATAAAATGGGTGTTAATAGGCTCTAGAGGGGTCCCTCAGTAAAGACACGGAGGAGTTCAGGCATTTATTGACTGGTTTGTATCTCGTAGAAATATTCCAAGTGGAACACAGGAGATGCAGAGAAAAGCCACACAAATGAGAAGCTACTAATGAAGTGTTTTTACAGTTGGGGTTCAATGTGTGAGCTTGTAAAAGCTGATTAACTACTATTGTGTTTTCATCTAACTGGTTTGATAATTTGTTGGTTAAATGGCTCAGCTGAGAAACCAGTGAGTGTCCTTGGAAACATGCTGGTGCAAGAGTTAAAGCCTTGAATCCACACAGAGGGGGCAGGTTTATGTTGTGGATCCACGATCCACTTCTCTTTTAATAGGTGAAAGAAAGAAGTGTCTGAAAAGCCCTACTTTGTTCCTACAGTTTTGCCTTTGAGCCTCCTCCAATCATTAAAGCTGAAATTCTCTTTAATTTCTCCTTTTCATAATAAAGGCAATTAAGTTGCCTTTTTGTTGATTCTCTTCTTGTTCTTTCATTCTTCAATATTTCTTTTTCTCATTCACTTTCTTCCTGTCTCTCTCTTTTTCTTTCACCTCCATTTAATGACTCTGTTTAGAAGAGACTATTCTGGGCTGGATTAACAATTAACTCAAAACAGTTAACTATCATGTTAGTGCAACAACAATACAATACAGGAGGCTGGAAAAATGCAGTCTGGAAAACCTGCAAACATCACTTTTAAAAAGGATTAATGGAAATCTCAGGTAGAGGGTGAATAGAAGATGCAGAAGTTTATTTTTCTTTTATGCTCTTTTTTTCTAAAATCCTACCTCATTCTGAAATCAAATCTTGCCACTTTAAGGCTGTAAAACCTGTTATCTAATGTAAGAACTGGGAATTTTATGGCTTTACTGCACGTGTATCCTCCTGAGCCGGTAGATCCCTGCAAATCCTTCTGATTTCAGTCTGGTGATGGACATGACTGTCAGTAAAGCTGAGTTACATCTTGCTAAACAGGTACTGAGTTAAATTAGTCATCACGAACAACAATTCTCTTTCTCAGATATCCCAGAAAGAATTCTGCAAAAGGATTGGGCGCATTAAACTCATCTCAAACAAACTGAACAGACCAGGCTTTTAAAAGATGGGCTGACTGAAAATTCTGAATCAAGAAATCAGTGTGAAAAGTTGTGGGGGGAGTCTTTGCAGAAAAAAATAAAACACATAGCAAAACCAATCCTCCCATAGTAATTTGACTCTGAAAATGTCTGTAGAGCCCTGCTGGGGGTTGCAGTTTCTGGTTTTTATGTCTTCCTCTAGCAAGATTTGGGTTTCCCAGTCACACTGAATCTCTCTTCATGCTCTAAGATGAAGGACCCCAGCACATGCCCACTGCCCCTTACTTTGAGAGAAAAGCCTCTGTTCCACAGATCACACAGAGAACCCCACTAGTGTTTCTCAGTTTAAATAAGCTGATTTTCATCCAGGTTTTGACTAATAGTCTAAATAATTAACTTTATTATTTTTCCATTTTCCTGTCTACAAAGAAAAGAAAGCTCACAGAAAAAGCCACACAGCCATAGATAATGCTAGACATGTCAATTCCCTTTTTCAGGTGTAGTTCATAAAAATGGAGAGCAGAGTCACAGTCACTATTTAAGTTTAATTCTTCCTTTTTTTTTTCACTAAAGGAAAAGGAAGATAAAAATTAAGACAACAAAATAATTGAGCCCTTTTGTTTGTAATGGATATCTGCACGGCTATAGTGCATTATAAACTCAACTCAAACTAGAATAAACTTCAACACTTCATGAAGATGACCAAGGTCTTGTCCTCTTTAGAGATTTTTGTATCTCTAAAGGTGAAGTTCTACTGACTGATAATTCTTTCTTTAATTTTTTAATATCTAATTATAATTGCATTTATTGTCTTCTGTCTTGTCTGTGTGCATCTCAGATGACAGTCTGATGCCTCCACCTCTGCAAACTCCCCTTAGGAGGCTGAAGACAGCAATTATATTGCCCATTGTCCTTTCTATCTCAAGGTGGAACAGACCTAATCCCTTCAGCCTTTCACAACAGGTGCTCTGCTCTCCAGCTCCCTTCAAAGCCTCCACTGGACCCGCTCCAGTCTCACAATACAGTACTTTCCAAAAGCAAACACTGGGGAATAATCACTTCATTCACTCTGCTGTTACATTTTTCTAAATGTACCCACTACAAAGTCAGCCTCTATCACCGTAAGGCTGCACTGCTCACTCATCTTTGGCTCATTATTCTTCAAGCATCCCTTGCCACACAACTGCCACAAAGTAGTTAAATTCCCAGCCCATAGAATTTCATGAAATCTCTCTGTCCTGAGTGCAGACTTATGAGTGTGTGTTTGTTTAATTTCTAGAAGTCCTTGCCAGCTCGTCCCTCCAGTGTAATTCCTTCTCAGTGTCAGTCTTGTTCTCCAGCAGAGAGAGGATCTGGGCTGTTCAGTCTGGAGAAGGGAAGACTGAGAGGGGATCTCACTAATGCTTATCAATATCTCCAGGGTGGGTGTCAAGAGGAAGGTGCCAGACTCTGTTCAGAGGTGCCAGCAAAGGGCAAGGAGCAATGTCCATAAACTAAAATACATCGAATTCCACCTATGTGTGAAGAAGAAATTCTTTACCTTGAGGGTGGAAGAGCACTGGAACAGCTGCCCAGGGAGGGTGTGGAATTCCCTCTCTGGAGACATTCCAAACCTACCTGGATGCACTCCTCTGTCACCTTGTCACAGACATCTTTTATGAAAAATCCTTTCCTTAGGATTTTTCCTCCTGAGAAGCTGAGAGGCTGCAGGAACAAAATGTAAACATTGATTATCTGCTGCTGTGGAATGCAACAGGTGCATCTGTGATTGGCCTATGATGGATGTTTGTAGTTAATGGCAATCACAGCCCAGCTGGCTCGGACAGAGAGTCGAGCCACAAACCTTTGTTACCATTCCTTCTGATTCTGTTCTTAGCTAGCCTTCTGATGAAACCTTTTCTTCTATTCTTTTAGTATAGTTTTCATGTAATATATATATCAAAAAATATTAAATCAAACCTCCTGAAACATGGAGTCAGATCCTCATCTCTTCCCTCATCCAAGAACCCCTGTGAACACCGTCACACCTGCTGCAGGTGACCCTGCCATGGCAGGGGGCTTGAATTGGATCTTCTCCAGAGTCCCTTTCCAACCCCAAAAATTCTGTCATACTGTGATTTGAGCATGGATTCTCCATACTGAATTACCACATCATTTTCTGCTGTACAATAATTGAAAAAATATATCAATAATGAAAATGACCCCAGAGAAAAAAAGAAAAACGCAAACACACTTTTATGTATTTTGAAGCACAGAGAAAATGAATCAAACTGAGCCAGCAGAGAAAGGCATAACAGGACTGACTGTAAGTTAAAACAGACAAATGGAAATCAAAAAGCAGTCATGACTTTTGAACACCAAAATAAACAACCAGGACAACTCATGGAGCCTCCAGTTCTTGATGTCTTCAGATTAGGTCCAATTGTCTCAATGTGAGCTAATTCAGCCAAATACAAATTACTGGTATTGACACAGGGAAAAGTAGACAAAATGCAATGGCCTGTAGAAGGCAGGAGGAGAAACTGAATTATCTAATGGACTCTTCCAGGTTAAAGCTTTTGAATTTATGAATAATGTCTGGGACAAATCTGTTGCTGAAATAGTACAGATGTCTGTAATGATCCCTGCTCATTCTATTGCGTAGCTGCTTTTCTTGCCAAATGTAACCACTTAATGTTTCCAGAAAAATGGGCATCAAGGTACACACCATTCCAGGAATTTTTTGTTCCAGCAACACTGGTAATATAAATATTGCATTAAATTCTACAAGAGAGATGTGAATGCATGCAGGGCAGATTGACATAATTCTTACACTTTGTACCAACTTTTCTTTCCTATACAAACATATAAACTGCTCTGAGAGCTCCTCTCCTCTACCCCTCCACTCTGGAGCCAGGCTGGGAGAGCTGGGGGTGCTCACCTGGGGAAGAGAAGGATCCAGGGAGAGCTCAGAGCCCCTTCCAGAGTCTAAAGAGGCTCCAGGAGAGCTGGAGAGGGGAGTTTTACAAGGCCCTGGAGTGACAGGGCAAGGGGAAATAGTTTTAAATCAAAAGAGGGCAGATTTATATTGGATATTAGGAGGAAATTCTTCCCTATGAGGGTGGGCAGGCCCTGGCACAGGTTGCCCAGAGAGGCTGTGGCTGCCCCTGGATCCCTGGAAGTGTCCAAGGCCAGATTGGATGGGGCAACCAGGGATAGTGGAAGGTGTCCCTGCCCATGGCAGGGGGTGGAAATTTCTGATCTTTAAGGCCCCTTCCAACACAAGCCATTCTGGGATTCTATTATTAACCAGACAGCAACTTATAGTGAATTTTCACATCCAGCCCAAAATTTAGTGTTTTACCTGAAGAGTAATTGTACAGGAATGGAAACAATCTCTTTTTAGAGTTCGTGGACTAATTCTACCTTGCCCCTTTGTAATGCAGATTTTTTTTTTTTTTACCTATTTCTATATGAAATATTGTTTCTATTTTTTAAAAAAGCCTCTCTTTTTGCAGTTAAACACCTTGGGGTTTTTTTTTCTTGCTTTTTTTTGTTTTGCCTGAAATCCTTCCTGGCAGAAGGATTTCTCCCAACAATTTCACCCAATATTGCCACAAAACCTTCACATTTTTCAGTATAACATTAGGAAATTATTGCCCCAGCAATGTGTTCTAGAAGAGAAACTCAGTGCCCCTAAAATATAAGGAAGCCAGCCACTTGTGTCTTGTGCTTGTGCAAGGATTACTGAAAATATAATGAAATCGAAGTGTAAATTCCTGCTTTCATAGGAATTAATTAAAAAAAAGTTCCTGAAACATGCACTGCCACCAGACAATCAAGAGTGAGAAAGAGAGAGAGAGGGGAAGAGAGAAAAAGCTGGCTCCATGCAGGGCCTTTTTGCTTACAGCTATGAGACAGTGCTGCACTTTCTCCTAATAACCTTGACCTGCTTTTCCTGGCTCAGCAGTAGCATCTGTGTCACATCGGCTTAGCATCTGTTTATCAATCCAACAGCACAAACCTGATTCCTGCTCCTATTCTCTCTACTGCTCACAATATTAAAATGACTGAATTAAACCAGCAGAATTCAAGGAAAAGGGGGCTCAGAGATGAGAAAATCTCTGTAAAAAGAAAAGAAAAGGTGAAAAAAACCTAAAGAGGAAAGCCATATGTAGGAGCTCCATTTATTTTATTTATTTAACCTTAATGCATTTAAAGGAGAAATTTGGAAAGAGTAATCACTGCTGAAATATCTTGTGCAGAATTCAGGGCCAAAGTTTCTCAAAACAGTGAAGGCAGGAATCATCACAGACATTTTTTGTTCTCAAAACAGAGAAGGCAGGAATCATCTCAGACTTTTTTCAGGAAAGGCATGGCAAGTACAACGACATAAAAATTACAATCTGCCTGCAGTCTCTGCCTCCAGGTGGAAGAGCAAAATTCCAGTGAATAGGAATTAGTGCAGATCTTTAATAAACAGGGTGAAAGCCATTGGGAACTCCCCAGTCTTGCCCCTGAAGTTTATTTTGCCCCCTTTGGTACCACTGCTGTTCTTTTTCCACTTCTGAGATGGAACCACAAAATCACAGAATATCCTGAATTGGAAGAGACTGACAAGGATCATCTGTCCCACTCCTGAATCCCAAAAATCACATCACATGTGCCTGGGAGTGTTGTCCAAACACCTCTTGAGCTCTGGCAGCCTCAGGGCTGTGACCATTCCCTGGGGAGCCTGTTCACTACCCAAAGACCCTCTGGGGGAAGAACTTGTTCCTGATATCCCACCTAAACCTCCTCTGACCCAGCTCCAGCCCTCCCCTTGGGTCCTGTTGCTGGCCACCAGAGAGAGAAGAGAAGGTACAGAAAGCCTCAGTTAAACCTGAGGTTTCAAACAGTGCAATGTTATTATTTATTATCATTGCCATGCTTGGATCTGAATGAATGCAGAGCCCCACTGTGCTGTGCATGCACAATGTGGTGTTTATCTTCCAATCCCCCACCTGCACAGAAACTAAGGCAACAGGAAAAGGAAGGGAAAAAAGAGAACTGGAGAAATTCTCTGATCTGCTGGAAACAGCGTCATGAGTCTTGGGTATTGAAGACTTGAGTAAATGTCTCATGAGTACCCAATGTTTAAAGCATAAAACAGAATAGTAAAACAGACAGATACCAAATTAATAAAAACACACACAGTTTGGCAAATCAGCACAAATAGCCTCAGCTTTGGGGTTATGTCTCCTACATGAAATCATATTTTTTCCAGTAGCACAGAGAACACTGAGTTCATTAATGTTGCACTGGGAAATGTTTTGGGTACTAATTTGGACAGGAAATATACCCAGAGGTACACTGTACCATCCTAAATTATTCTCTGGAGCTGGAGATCTCCCATGTTTTACTTCCCTGAGAACTCTAAGATCAAAACCTGACACTGGTGTGGCTGGATGCCAGTGGTGTGTTGAGGTCCTTTTACAATGACATTTATACACATCATTATTTATCTTTCCTTCAAATGCATTAATGGAAACTTTGGACTACACCTACAGCAATGCAAGCTGAGCTGCTCCATGAGATTTTGTCTGTACATCCATGATTTTCTGATAACAAATAAAAATACAAAATAGATGGGAAGAAGTGATTCATTGCAGTCAAACAAACTCCCAGCTATCAAAACCATATGAGTAGATCTCAGTGTGAGGTAAATACATGATTTACAGGCTAATTCACTGCTCAGGCCACCCCCAGTGAACTTAGATTAGTCAAGAGATGAGTTTGAAAGAGAAAACATATGTAAACAATTGCTGAACCTCCAAAGGTTTCCAAACCAATCCAAAAGGATTCTTCCACAGGGAAGCAAAGGATAAAATTATTTGGGCTGTAGATCTGTGAAGGAGCCGACAGCCAATGCTGACTTTGATCCAAATTACAGTTATTCCAGAGTTCTTCCTAATGTAATAGCGCACATGGATATGCTACAAACTTGAAAGTTTGCCTTTTGCCTTTTTGTTTTTAACAGCTTTTCACTCTCCATCTTTTGTCTGAGAGCCATGCCAGAAACTCCTAGGAAAGCACACCCAATGTCATCGAGGTTGTAGGATTTCACCTATATTTCACACAGGAAAGCTTTATCACCCCAGGGCTGCTCAGAATCTTTCCCTAGCTCATTTTTGCAAAGGCTGGGCTTGATTCGCATCAGTAACTGTCCAGACTTCACTTCAGGATTCCTCCTGCCTCAGGCTGGAGACAGAAACAGCAGGAGGTGAACAACAGGTTGGGTTTGAGATCTGGCGTTTGTGGAAGCCTGGGTTCTATCACTACAGGATTATATTTGTATATAAATTAGGATATTATTTTAAGAAGATGATAACTGATGTCAGGAATAAAGCTAACTTTTATTCAGAAGGGTTTTTTTTGAGCAGCCAAGAGTATTTAAAGCAAGTGTAATATCAGCAAGAAGAAGATGTGAGAAAGACTGACCTGAGATATATCAAATTTTATTCCACTGTTAACAAACTCAAGTGTTTAGGCAATGTGTGTGATAATATCAAAAGCCAGAGTTTATTTTATTTTTTTTTTACATAATATCTGTAGAAGGGATTTAGGCAAGGTGCCAACATCTCCCACTGATTGCAGCACTGCACATGAATTAAAATCTCTTGTACTGAAATCTTGTTGTAACTCTTGTGTATTAAAATTTCTTGTTATAACCAGTTTAGGAAGGAGCAAGTAAACATGGGAAGGTATTATGGGTACATCACAGTGGCTTTCTTATTGAACACACTCCTACAGGGAAGTACCTGAGGAGATGTGGCTCCCTCAACAGCCCCACATGTGTCACCTTCCCGTGGTCCTCACCTCCATCAGCAGCTTATGGAATCCTAAATAATAATAATAACAATAATAACAATAATTACTATTATTATCTATTACTATTATCTCTTTCAATCAAGAGGTAGCAAGAGGAGAAAAACAAGACAAATCTCATCTCTACATGCCCGTCAAGTAAAATAGTCCAAATCAAGCCAAATTCAGCAAATAATGATTGAGCTGCCAGACATGCTGAAGAATAACAAGGATCAGATGCTGGGATTGCCATGTGGGGGGACAGTGGCCAGGAAAAGAACCAGACATACTGCCAGGGGCTGTGTGGGATGTGGGACCATGTTCTTAGAGATATAGGGCGATAGGGTGTGGGCTTCTTTGGTTCTGTTCCATTTGGAATGGTTTTTATTTGGTATTTCTGAAAGTTTAGGAATTGGGGATCTCACCTGACTATTGATCATACAAATGTGTAATGGCTGTGAATGTTTGTCTGTTGTCTTAGGAAGCCTGGCTGAGGTATTTGAGAAAGCAGGAGATGTCACACATCGGTGACTCAAACAGTCTGAGTTACTTCCTGAGCAGCTATCCATAATGAAAAAAAAAATAAATAAATAACAGAAGGAAATATCTTTTTAATGGGAGGCTTCAGTTTGGGAGACATATGCAAACAGCAGTAAACTTCTCTTCAAATTTAAGAAAAATATAAAGATGAATTAATTATGGGCTGGCAGTTGGTCGTAGCCTAGGGACCAACTGTTATTATTAGATTGCACTCCATACAGCGAGAGGACAGGACAAACCAGTAATAAATACACTTGACTCTCCAAAGTAATTCATTTCTCAAAACTGGGAAATTACAAAGAGATTTAAAAGGTAGGAAAAAAAATCCAAAAAACAAGAATGAACATTGGGATTTTTTAAGACTAGTGCATGAAGCTGTGAGATCAAGTTGTGCAAAAGTAAAACTATGTTCAAAGGCAAAAGAAATGCACTAATTAGAAATAAGAATGCAACATGTGACAACTGGAAAGAAAGAGATCCGAACACACACAGCAATATAAATTAAACATTATAAAGTGTAGAAAATTGATAAGAGAAGCTAAAGACATCAAAGAAAATCCCATGCTTAGTAGGATTAATGACAATGAACTTAATTTTTGGGAATAATTAGGAACAAACTAAATCCTACAAATAGCATAAGACCATTTAGTAATGGAAACTGCAAAACTGTTTAAACCCTACTGTGAAGGGTCAGGTCTCCATACGTTTCTGTTTATCTAATAAGGCTTGAACAATTTGCATCCTCAAAGAATTTATACACTGAGGAATGTTCTATATCCTGTAATTTTAAAAGTCATTATTAAATTAGTCTTGTGGCAACTTTTCTAATATTTTTTGTATTTTTTCTAGGGTCAACTTCAAAGTAATCAGTCTATTCTTCTTGTCAGTTCATTTATCTCTGTTTTCGAATATACTGATATGACACCAGCATATTTTCCTTTTCTACAATTTCTTTGTTATGCCAATATTGTTAAAAATTGCTATCAGTGATTGACTGTGTGATTCTGTGATGAGATTACAAGATCATTTGATAGACTGTAGGTAACCTAATATTTCGGAAGGCATTTCAAATTGCTACCACATACTCTAACACACACCAAAAAAAAAAATTCCCACTAAGAACTTTAAGGAAATTCTATAGCAAGAAAACAAGCATTGAATGGAACAAAAAAAGGAAAATAAATATTAAAAATATAGGTTTCATAGAGGAGTAATAAGTGAATAAAAGCTGTTTCAGATTAATTTGCTTTCTCAACAATTGTATGATTCTGAAAATAAGTATAAAATAAATGCAGTTAAAATATGTTAAAATTAAAAAGCACAGAATGATAGGGCTAAGAAACTAGACGGAGCATCCTAAGTATCTCAATAAACCAGGTTCAAAAAACCTGCATATTTTAATATGGTTGCAAGATTTGTTCATTCCCTGCTAGACCTTGTTGGATGTTATTGCTGAATGCAGAGATATAGGTGATGTTTTGTAGTTACATGAGTTATCTGAGAAAGGACCATTACAGTCTGATCTCAGATATAATGTAGCTACTCCAGATATTTTGCAGCCTGTGACCCAAAACGTTGCTGTCCTTGCTAAGAATGATGTGAACATACCATTCAGGAAATTTGAAACTGATATTTGATTGTTAAACTAAGCAATTAATCAAAATCTAAAAATGAAGATTAAATAATTTTTTTTTAAAGCTTCTTTTCCACCTCTGTTAACAAGGAGAACTGTCAGGTCTTCAACTCTCTCTATAGAATGGACTAGTCCTAAGTAAGATAAAGTACAATGGAAATAATTCCAGTTTTACAACAGCTTTTTATCAAATGGTATCAAATAAAAACCTTCTGCACAATTAAAGCTTTTTTTTTTCACTAAGAGTGCTAAAATGGGATCCTATCTCACTAGCTTCATCCTATTATTTTAGTTACCCTTTACCTCAAACCAATGAAATTTTAGGTGATTTTTTTAACTTTCCCATCAGCAGCCGCATTCCCCATGGGGTCAGATGGACATCAGCATCACTTGATTTTCATCTTGGGGAGAAACATCCGCAAATACACACGCACAAAAAGAGAACAATTGATGAAGAAGGGAAGACACAGGCCTCTAGTTTTGCATTGTTTTCTGAGCTGGCATCACTATATTTTGCTTAGGTGGTACAGTCAGTAGAACATGAACTTCCAGAGACAGCTTCACAGTTCAGAACACTGCATTTTCCAGTCTGATACCTGCCTGGTCCAAGAACAGGATAGTTACAAAACCTTTTTCCTGACTCCTTGTTTGAATAGTCTCAAACGCTTCACGTCACCAAGGACCTGACCTACTCATGCCCTAAATTAGAGTATCCCCAAAGCTACCCTAATTTGCCCCATTATGCTTGTACAACAAGGAACTTGTTCTAATGACAAAGAAAGTGTGGCTTGAAGGAATGTCCCAAATAGTGTTGTTTTACTTTTGCTCTTGACACCAAAGAGAGGTTTATCCAGGAACTGCTAAGCTTGCTCTTCACCATCTGGAATGAACCCTCACAGAAGAAATTCCCAAGGGGATGGTTAAGCTGGTTTTCCAACTGAAAAGCAGCCTCAGCACAGACCAACATCTGGCCAAAGTATCCTGTCAGAGACCAATGCTCACTGTGCATAATAAACATGGCTCACTATTATTCTTGGTTTATTTTTTTCTGTCACTTGAGATAATAAGGGGAGGGAGGGAAGCAGTAGGTAAAGAGGAGAAAGGAAGACAGAATTGGTGTAGTAAAACATACACGTATTTCCAGAAACTGTAAATCTAAAATGGCATAAATTTACTTCAGAACACACAACAGCAATATTTTCTAAATGACCTGTGAGCTTGTACTACAGCCAGAAGTTAGTGTTTGTGATGCTGTTGTGTCATCTCTCACTGGCAAAATGAAGCACACCACAAATACTTTGAATTATTGCTGGATTTTTTCATGGCTGGGATTGTCTTTAGTTTCTGACAGAAGTGAACAAATCTGCTCATACTTTGCTGCATTTTCAACCACTCATTCTCATCAGCTGGAAAGAGCACCTTGTCTTGCAAAAAGTTTTGGGAACCATCCAGACTTCACCATTTTACTTTCAATTCATAAGTAGCACAGACAGAAAAAATCACAGTATTTCTAAATATTTTTACTCTACAGATCCTTCTGGCCTAGAACAGACAGGGTTTATCATACTGGTCATCTGCAGTACTTGAGATCTGTGAACAGAGAAATCCAGTTTAAATATCTTATAGTTTATTCTTATCTCCAACCATCATAGCACTTCTCACACAATTAAGAGTGTGGAGCTACTCACACATCCCAAGCTCTAGGCAAGCATCTTCCCTACCTTATTTCTTAATGTGGAAAGATCTGTTTGTTCAAATAATTTGCTTCTCTGTGTCTTTTCCAGTCTCTTTTTGATGACCAACTTCTAACTTATTGTAACCTTCCCACAAAGCCAATCTTCCACGTAGCACTTTTCCCATCGGCTCAGCTCTCTCTCCTAATTGTTCATTAGGAATACATTTATCAGCTCCAAAGCTTAAAACAAGACTTACTTTCCTTATAATTTATTTTTCCTTTTTGCTTTCTGACACCGTCCCATCACTTCAGCTTTCACAGCCATTCTCCACACCTTTGGTTAGCACAAGGCCTGCCACCACCATCTCACTCCTTGTCCACGACCTGCTGCACTGCTTTTTTCCCAGTCCTTCCACCTGACTCCCTTGATTTCATCTTAAATCAGATTATTTCCACAGTTTGAAACCATAAAAGGGAAAAACCTTATTTTAGGATCATCATGTCTTTCTTTTGTACGTTGAGCTTGAGTTTAAAACCCTGCCAGTCTTCCAACATTCTCTCCAAAAGTTCCCTTCATTTTTTCATCAGCCTTCTCTGTGGGAAAAATTCTTATGTGTCTAATGTCCTCTACTCTCTATATCTTCTATTATCTATTTCCAGCATGATTAGATAGGCTTGTGCAATTTTTTTCTTTTTTTTTTTTTTTTTTGCATTATAACTGGGTTTTTATATTTCTAACATGAGAAGAACATGTAGAAAGCCAGGGTTTTTCTTGTTTTTTTTTTTGTTTTTTTTTTTCTCTTAACAGCCTCATACTTAGGCAATACCTGGGCTTTTGGTTTTTCTCTAATGGGGTATTTATTCCTCTGAGACACTGGTCAGCCAGGAGAATATTTATGTGGTAATAAAAAACTTTCAGAGGGTTGTTTGGACCTAATAGTCTCAGGTATTTCAACACATCTTTTCTTGTCATGTGTCATGCTGAATTACATCGTGGCCTGCCTGTGCAGCAACCCATAATGTAACCCATGTAATATAGTTTGAAATGTAATGCAGTGGGAAGGGAGCTTAAAGGGAAAAATCACTTTTTTGTGCTGGATAAAAGCTGAGGATTAAGACAGAAAGCAGCTTCAGACTATTGGGGAACTGGGAAAAATTAAATGATAGCTCAGCAACAAGGCTGTAAAGAAATCTGCAATAATGGATTAAATGATACCTGTAACACATTACATCAATATTAATAACTTCCATTAATATTTTTCTATTTTACAGCACAGATAATTTTTTTTCTAAGTCATCCAATGACTACTAAATGTTAATTCATGCCTGGCAAATTCTAAATGGCTTATAATTAAATACAAATGCAGAAAGGTAAATAAACATTCACAGAGGATAAATGTCTGGCTGGGACACAAGGGCAGAGCCATGGAAAGAAACCAGGTGTCCTGATTCTCAGGACTGAGATTTAGCATCTTGGTAATATTTTTGCCTGCAATCATGTGCTTATACTGATATATCCTGGCTTCAGAAAGGATTTGCTTCTTTACTGAAAAGTCTGGGTGTATTGGGGAGGAAAAGCAAGAGAGGGTACAACAGATTTTCATTTGAGGTAAAGGAATTAAAAAGTCCTTCTGTTCTTACAGAGGATCTGATTCTCTGGGGAAATTATGCTATTTGCTTTGATGAGGAGGTGGTGGGGGAAGGAAAAAGAAAAAAAACCTGCTTTTTTCTGGCAGAAATGGTGAAATTTCACCCTTCAGCAATTTGGTGAAAGCTGATAGCTGTGGACACTTCTCAGCCTGGGTAGCACAACAAAAGGCTGCACCATGAGAACTGGCAGATGCAAAGAGAGAGAGAGAGAAAAATTAAATTGCACTTTAAAACTGTTGGCCAGGCTGTCCAGCTTAGGGAATCTGCTCTGCCATCCCTCCTGCTTGCACAGGGCTGGTGAAAACTGGGAGAGGAGAGAACCGAGCTCATTTCTGCCAGCTGGGAATCCAGCACATGATGAAGCAGATCACTGTGAACCACTGCTATGAGAGGAAGATGTGGTTTAATTACCCTGGCTGAGGTGCAGTTCTTCTTCCCTGTCTGAAACAAGAATCACATCACAGGGCAGAGCAGCAAGGTCTAGCTCACCCTTGGATCTGCAAATAGAAATAGGGCCATGAAACAGCTTTGGAAATGAAGGATATACAACTCAAGCCCCAAGAATCATGGTGGAAAGCCTTAAAAAATGCAAAATCTGCCTGTCTTAGTTTACACACATAAACAGTGGAAAATAAGTTCAATTTTAAAACTGGAAAAAAGTTACATTGCATTTAGATCAAGAGACTTCAAGTGAACAATCCCTATTGACCATGCTTCTTTTCCTTTGAAATTCATGATGAATTAAAAGATTAACATTATTACTATTAAATTATTACATCATAATTACTATATAATGCAATATACTCTTTTCAAAGCAGGGCATGCAATTTGAATTGCTAATATCAAATTAAAATTAGAATTGCAGATGATGATTGTTGTTATTATTATCATCATCATCATTCTTGCAAGAATTATTACATTTCAAATCAAATTTCAGGATTGTCTGGCTTTGATACGAGAAAAGCTTTCAAAGGTTTTTCCTTTCAGAATGGAAATGCAGATCCGTATTTTTGGGACTTATTAATGCAAGGCTGTTATATCAGAAAAGTGGTAACCATTTCCAAAGTCATCAACAGTTGGTCAGGGGAGAAAAAGCTTAAGTTTAGGAAAATAAGTTGTGCCCCTTGTTTCCCTCCTTTGACTGAAAGAGGGACTGGAGGAAACAGGTTCCAATATAGCACTCATGGATCTGTTCAGCCACTCTCTCACTGGCAGCTTGTGCCATCTGAGACCTCGTGGGTTTCCCCCCTGGCCTCCAGCTGCCACTCCAGAAGGCTGCTGGTTTCCATCAGTCCCATGTCATGTCTGTCAGCGCTGTGCAGATGTCTTGGATATCCAGAAGTGCCTCCAATGACATGAGAAGCCTGTGTCAAGGCAACTGAATTCTGCTACTCTAATAGGATTCAGCTTCAGATTCAGACAAAGCTCTAGATTCAGTTATTAAACACAGGCTTCTAGTGACGTTTGAGATGCTCCAACATTCCTGAGACATCTGCACAACACTGGCAGATGTGGCAGAAGCCTTACAGGAGACCCACAAGGTCTGGAGCAGAAACTGGAGGCCAAATGGGAAAACTTACAGTGCCAGAAGTGGCACAATGTGTGAAATGAAATGAATCTTTTATCTAGTCAACATAGCCAACAGTCCAGTTGACTGTCCAGATGATCAGATCACAGAATAATTGGGGTTGGACAGAACATCTGGAGATCTTCCAGTCCAACCTCCCTGCCAAGGCAGGGTCCCCTAAAGCAAGATACATTGGGAACACATGCAGGTGGGTTTTGAATATCTCCAGAGAGGGAGGATTCAAAACCTCCCTGGGCAGACAGAGGTGTCTGCTCCAAGGTGAGACTGTTACCTGTCCCAGCTGTGCTGGCTGTATTGATAAGATCTCCCTTGACTTAATGGGAACATCAGCTCCCAGCTCATGTAAAGGCAGTGCTTTGACAGATGTGGTTCTGAAACTCAATTGAAATATTTGCTGATGGATCTCCTCTTCGGAGTTTAGGAGTGAGCACCTCTACTGTAAGTTCCCCACTATTTCCTCTGGTCTCTCAAGCACTCACACATAATAACCTGGAAAGGAATGACATGTTTGGTCAGCTCACAGGTGGATTTCTCTTTGGGCTCTGTGGCTGATTTATAAAATCACAGAATGGCTTGTGTTGGAAGGGATCTGAAAGATCATTCAATTCCAATCCCCTGCCATGGGCTGGGACACCTTCCACTAGACCAGGTTGCTTCAAGCCCCATCCAACCTCTCTTTGAGCACTTCCAGGGATAGAGTATCCAAACTTTCTCTGGGCCACCAGTGCCAGGGCCTCACCAATATCACAGGGAAGATTTTCTTTCTAATAGCCAATCTAAACCCACTCTGTCAATTTCAAACCATTCCCCCTTGTTCTGTCAGTCCAGGCCCTTGTAAAAGTCTCTCTCCATCTTTCTTGTCGTCTCCCTTCAGTTACAGGGGGGGCAAATTTAGGTCACCCCAAGGCCTCCTGTTCTCCAAGCTGAATAATCCCAGTTATTTTTAGCCTTTCCTCATAGGAGAAGTGTTCCACCCCTTTAATCATCTCTCTGACTGTCTTCTGGACCCACTTCAACAGCTCAATGTGTTCTCTGTGCTGGGGATCCCAAAGCTGAATGCTGGGGTCTCACAAGAATGGAGGAGAGGGGCAAATCTTCATGCTCCTGTTGTTAATGTTGAGTCCACATGAGGCATTTCTTCAGTGTATCTACAACAGACTGAAGGTGTTTCTCTGAGAGAAGGGTTGAGAAGAGCTGTGTAGACATTCTTTGGCCTGGTAAAATGCTGTTCTCCCCAGGAAATGTCATATCCTGCTCAACACCACTGCCTCTCAAAGCTTTCTATCTCTGCCCTGAATAGGCAGGATGTCTGTGCCTGTACTTCTGCAAAGACCATACTTGGGGCAGATTTGAGATTAATTTAACTACCTCAAAAAATCACTAGCCCGGCCAAAGCAATTTTTTTTTTTTTTTTAATTTTTCAGATTTCAGGTCCTGATGGGGTCTGTGGGCAGGTTGTGTCCATGGGGAATTTGGTCTCCAGGAGCTGAGCTTCAGTAACACACATGGCAAACAACTCCTCCAAGACCTCACTCTGCACATATGTAGTCAATGAAATTTTAATATTGAATAAAGGAATCACTTTGAAATTCCATCTATGCAGCCTTTTCCTTCCTTTACAACATTTCAGGGGTAACACAATAGCCAAGTAATGCAATAATAACAAAAATAACTCTAACAAGCTATGCTTGATTCCACTGCAGCACAGCCTATAAGGGCAATCTTTTCTTTCTTTTAATAATGCTTTTATTGCACAAATTTAACAGAATTATGCCCTAATTATACTGGATTTTTTTTTAATATGCCACTGGGTGGAAATATAGCAGATGAAGCTCTTTGAGAGTGCATGGTTCATACAGCTGTATTAAATACTTCCAAGTGCTGTCTTTATGGTTGTTAACAAGTCAGGACCAGACACGCTTGCATTTTCTGAGTGCCTTTGAGGATGGCATGGATTAAACTTGTATTTTTATTAGAGCTGCTCAACTCATTCACTGAAAAATAATGTCTGACTGTGTTTCAAAACTGGCATCTGTATCTCAAAAAGAGGTAAACAGATTCCTAAAACCAGACAAATTACATTGCACAGAGCCAGGGCTCTAAAAGATAGCTGTTTCTGTCTACTCTAGACCACTTTGTTTGGAATCAACACATGAAAATAAGCATTTCCTGAGGGGCTTCGTTTCTCTGTAGTAGACAAGTCACCAAATGGGTTCTCCAAAGATCTCTATTTCTTCCCAACAGTTTTAAACAGTCTGGGGTGATTATTTCATGGAAATCCAATTTTTTAACATGTAAATTTGGATGAGATGAATCCTAAAAAAAACCCTTTAAATTCAAGCTGAATTAGCAGGCAGGGTAAGAAAAAGTCAGTCAAGTTTCCCAACCTGATTAGCTGCTGCACCTTCCTTCTCCCAGCCTACAGATTGAGTGGTTCATTCCCGTCCTGCATGCATAATATCCCCCCACAGATCACATTACAAGCTGGCAACCTGGGGAATCTGGATTTGGAATCACTTTGGCCTTGTGATATTTTGAGTGTCAAGTGTGAAACAGGTGCTTGATTTGCATAAAATTATGATCGCACATGTCAACCCACACCAAAGCAAGTAAAGCAAAGTTGTTACCCGAAACCAAAGACACCCAAAGTAGCTGGTTTTCAAATATGGGTTTTCAAAAGCCATAGCTTATATCATCAGCTCATGCCGTTGGTGTAAATCCAGAATAACTTGAATAGTTCCAGCAATGAAACAGGTGTTGGCAAATCCAGTAATCCAGGTTCTGATTACTGATTTCTGATAAGTCTCAATAAAGTTTTAAACATTCAAATGTTTTGTCTAAATTTCCAAAAGATGTCTCAGCAAGCAATTTACATTGAAAAAATAATTCTAAATTTTTTCTCTCTTTGGCTAGATTGTCCATGAACAGGAGTTTACACTTCATCATCCTTGGGAAATGTTTGTAACACATTGCTATCATTGTAGCACAAATGATCTGGAGATCCCAACAAGAACAAAATTCCATTTAGAAACTGTCCAGTGTTTTTGGTTTTCTTCCTAGTCATGTCTAGGTTACAATAGGAACAAGAGATGGATAAAATCAGACAGTTAATATCAGTTCTCAGGTTCCCAGTTTTGCCTTGGAATATTTTCCTTCTTGTGGATTGAGGGATCTTCAGCCATCAGAGAAAGCAAGGTGTTGGCAATTCATAGAATCACAGAATCATTAACTTTAGAAATGAGCTCTAAGATCATTGTGTCCAGCCACCAAACCAGCAATGTCAGGCCCACACATAAATCCCTTAAAAAAAAATTAAAGTGACAAACTCTAAAAGATCTCAAGCATAAATCATTTATTATGTTGCCAATAAATTATATTTTTGCTAAAACTGGCAAATTACCAAACATTACTAATCTTTTCTTTTTTTTTTTTTTTTTGAAGAATTTATGTGGAAATAAGAAATGGGGACTGTGGAGAACTAGAAGCCCACCTGCCTAGTCAAAAGTATAGAATAAAACAGTTCTGCAAGAAAAAAATATGCCTTGTACAAACCTAGACCAAAGGAGAATGGTCCTTTGGTGCTGCATTTACTCTGCAAGGCTTTGACTTCAATTCCCATCTCTACCCTATAATTTCTGTGTGACTTGGTTAAAACTTTTGTCTTCCTTCTATTTTTGATTTTTTCATATTTACGATGGGAAAAATAATAGCTCTTTCCCCCATGAGGGGTTGTATTGCTCGTTATTGTTTGAAAGACGTCTTTTGGGGATGTTTTAAGTAGAATCATTCATCTCTTGAGGCCAAAATGACCTCCCCAAGTCCCTCCTGGCCCAATTTCCTAAGCCTCTGTGATTGCTTTCTAGGCACTGCAGCAATAGGGAGCATGTGATGACCTAGACAGATACTTTTAAATGACTCCACCAACAGAGCATCCATGGGCACCTCTGGGACTCTCCCTCACAAATGATCTAACAGACACTTAGGAAGTTTGTCGAGATACCCAACCTCATTTTGCTTTTTGCTCAATTTCATCTCGTTGCCCCCAGTTATGAATCCATGAGCCGCCCTCAAGGATCCCTGTCCCCCCTCGCTGCACACATCCTTCAAATGCTCACGGAGCTGCCAAACATCTTCCCACAGCACAGTTGGGGACAGCAGGGACAGGCACCTCTTTGGAGCCCCCGAGCACTCAGGAAGAAAGCACACAGCCTGCAGTGATGCCCATGTGGATTTTCTATATTAGAGCAGCGAGCACCTGAGGAGAAACCCACCTGGTGAGTGAGCTTGCATTCATTTCAAAATAAAAAAAAGAAAAGAAAGAAAAAACCATCAAACTGTGTTTGCCTTACGATCTTAATTCAAGCACTTAATTAAAGCCAACAGAGGATTCTAAAGTGAAGAGAAAAATTAGAGCAACAACTTTTTAATTATGCTGTAGGCATTTTCTCTCTTCCTTATTCTTCCTTCAAAAATCAAACAACTCCTCCTCTAAACACACATTTAGACAAAGATGATAGAACAATATTATTATGGGATACAGCTTGCTTAGTGCTTAGCAAGCAAGTACTGCAAGGTGTCTGCACAAATCCATGACCTAAATAGCGCAATCACCCCTTACCAGGGATCCCCAAGCCAGAAGAAGAAAGAAGGGATAGGACGCTGCCTAAAGAGTGGCTCCTTCCAGAAATCTCCACCAAGTGGAAAATCTTCCTGGCAATGCCAAAGTGTTATTCCTCCAGTGGTACAGCAAAGTGCTGACAGCCTTCAGACAGAGGGAGAAATGAAAGCTCCTGGTCTCCATCTCCTTCCTGTCCTCATCTCTGGAGCAACACAGAGCTCCAGCCTGTCCACAGCACAGAGCTGAAACTGCAGTGCCCACTCTTGTTCTGCAAAATTACTGGTGGCATTAAAAAATGTTTTGCCTTTACAGACAGCGGGTGATTTTATATTTCTTGGGATGGATGGGGGAATGTTCCTGTGGACATGGGCAAGCTGTAAAAGATCCTACTTTATGGAGCTATAAAGGCTGCTTCCAGAACCCCACAAAGGCTGGGGGTCCTTTTAGTTCTTCCTAGGATTAAGTCATGGTATCAGAGCAAGAAAAACAGTTTGAGTAACTCTGTGTCCAACCAAAGTCCTTTGGGTATTTTTACTCCTTCCTGAAGAGATAGAACTTGACCAAGACAAAGCATTGTAAAGTTTTGAGGCTCTTATTTTAATAAGAGAAATCTGTGAAGCTCTAAGATAACTGTTTTTTCAGCTCTGTCTGGACTGATAAACTCAACAGTGTTTGGACATGGCCTAAGTCAGGGTCCTTGTGTTTCTACACTGCTTAATTGTTGTGACACTCCCTTGCATGGATGTGACCTCTGCCAACTCCTATTCTCCCAGACAATGCCCCAGCATGTTCCATGGGTAAGCCAGGACAGTCCAGAAACATCCAGTTTTACTTGGAGAAAATTTTATCAAACCTGGAATGTAAAAAAATGTAATAATAACCATCTTCACAGTCACTTGGGTTAGTCTTTCCTTTTCTGATTAATTTTGCTTAATTTCTTTTAAAAAACAGGAGAACACAATGAAGTCCCAGTTGGAACCATTCCTCTGCGCTCTATAAGCCTCTTTGATATTTCACAGACTATTTCATAGCTCTGTTTTAGCTACTCTCCTGTAATCATCCTCTCTCTATTATTATTGTCTATCTCATTTATTTAAATATCAAGAATGTGATTTTTCTGAGAAAAATCTTTGGATTTGGATTGCAACATTTTGTTCTCACTGAGTTATTTTTATATCTGAAAGGATGGGGACAGAAAAAAGAAGAAAGAGATGTAGAGGCAACATCAGTAAAACACCTGCTAATAATGTGACCTTCCCTCCAAATGATGAAATGGTCTAGATACTACAAAATAAATATAAATTAATATTTTTTTACAAACCAACTAAAAGGTTTCAAATCTGAAATTTAAAAGAAAATGCCAAAAAATAATCAAATAACCATGGTAAATATCCCATCTACCAGATAATTCAGTAGGGCAACATTTTCTCATTTCCAAATCTAACAGTTGAAAACTTCAAGCTGTGTAACATATTTTTGAATTTACCTTCTCTATGTTTTTTCAGTGTTGTTTTGGAGGAGACTCAGGATCCAGGATGAATAATTTTCTATCCTTTTGCAATAGGTCATAAAGAGAGTGACTGTACAGATCTTATCCTGCAACCTTAACCACCTCTGACTGGCCATTAGCTGCTTTCTCACTCTCATTAGCATGGTAGAAAAGTAGCCTCAACAGTTACCTTTCTTTTTTATGATCTTTGTCATTAAAATGACAAATACGGAGCATCCCTCAAAACAGCATGATCATTTACATTTGTAAACGTGGGAAACTTATTGAGAACAAGGAGGCAGTACAAAACATGTCAAACCTTGCTCTGAAAAATTATCAAATGCCTCCTGAGAAATTGTAAAAAATTTCCTTTTTTGTAATGTTAATATTAAAAATAATTTCTTGGGATGAAGCCATGTCCAGAGTTGACATATAAGACCATAAGTTTAGTCTTGTGGATGTGATTCACAAAAATATCTGAGAGAGATATAAATCTATTCTGAGTCAAAGCAGTGGTAAAAAGCCCAGTCAGAAAAGGATAACACTGAGTATTTTTGGAAACTTTCATTCAATGCTTTTGAATTGTGCTCTCTGGCATATCTTCTTATCCAGCTGTTTAAGTGGGACCAACAATTATCTGCCATGAACCATTAATTAATATATTCACTCAATAGCTCATGACCATGAAACATACATTTTTTTTTGCTTTACACAACCACCCTAGAACTAAAGAAAGGTATAAATCTGTCTGCCTGTGAGACTGATGCCCTTATTTAATCACAGAACATGGGAAGCAATTACGATCATCTTTCCCACATTGTCCAAAATATTACATTTATCCTGGTGCTTAGGATCAAAGAATATCTCAGTTCCTTGCCCTCATATCCTCATTCAATCTTTGGCTTTGTAGATGGGTGTGCCAGAAAGGGCCCCTCATATTCCCAGTCACAGGGATTATTTTTGTCATATCAACTTTTGTCCAGAAGACACTAAAATAAGAATGCTTATTTATTCCATGCACACAAGTTAGGCACCACCCTCACCCTCCCCTGATCTGATTTTTCAAATCATCTTCAGTAAATAAATTATGGAGAGCTTTGCAATAAGATTAACTTGGGAACAGCACTTAAAAGAGAATATATCTTTTCCCGCTAACCCTTATCTTGCTGAACAATCATAATGGTTTGGGAAGCAAAAAGATAGGATTACCAATGCTGAAAAGCAAGAAAGTGCCTGTCTCACTAATCTGAAAGTATTTGGATTATTATGTGGATTACTTCTGTAAACTTGTGTACACTGAGCTGGTGATGGTGCTGCGTATTTATACCCAAGGCAGATGAATAAAATCCCAGCATAAGCAAGCACGTACACACTCTGCTGCAGGAATCACAGGGTGAATTACTTCTGTAGGAATCAAAGAGGTACAGATGAATGCTGGGGAAAAAAGAGATTCTTAGTGGCCTAACAACCTTAAACACAAAAACCAGATAAAAGGGAAAGTACATCTCCAAGCTGAAGACCACAGACATGAGATGGATTTTCCTCTGTCTTGTGTTGATGGTATTTATGAGAGGATACTAAAAAACTGAAAAATTTTGGAATCTTACAGCAAAGCTGAGATCTCCACCTTTCCTTTTTTGCACTGGAAACTCTGTAGAAAGTTATCCTTGAGCAGCATTTTTACTGTAATATTCAGGGGAAAAAATAAGGCAGATTCAAATTTTGTTTTATATGCTTTAGGAATATAATGTATGTATATATAATATATTATATATATATATATAATATATTATATAATATATTATATATATTATATATTTTATATATACAATATATATATTATATATATAATATATATTATATCTATATTATATAATGTATATGTGTCTTCATCACAAGCTATGGATACTGCACATATGATTGTCCTGAAATTATGAGCCTGAACTAGGCTTTGGCCATACAAAAGTAATTTTTCCAGTTGCCTCTAATTTTGTCAATGTATCCTAATTTCTTACTTTTCCCCAGCTGTCTTTGATACTGTCATGTTTTATTTTCCTCTCTCCTCACTGTCTTCCTCTTATGGGAAGAAACTTTAGATGACATCTCCAGCCACTCTTTCTTTCTTCTGCTGCAGGATAAACTTCTCACTCCCACTGGAAAGAATTGGCACATGGGACGCTGATGTCTCATGGTTGTTCTGCTGTATTTATCAGTAACCCTCAGTGACTTCCCTGCTTCACCTGTGTGTTTTCAATCCTTCCACAAACACATTCCCAATCATGCTTATTAATATCCTCTTGTTCCCTAAAGTTGTTCACAGCTGTCCCCAGGAAGAAACAAAACAAACAAACCAAAAAATTAAAAAAAATAGAGGAAAGCAAATTTCCAGATAGATTTGACTTTGCCTCTAGGATATTCCAAATTTGCTAATCTCAGAAAAGGCACTCAAACACATTTCACCTACTTTTTGTTGTCTGCATTGCTCTTCCAAATTTGTTCCTGTACATTCCCTTCCCTTTCAATGGGGAAAAAAAGAGTTTTAAGGGTGTGATAACGTTACTCACTTTCTAAGGGTGCAAACAATCCCAGAGCAGAGTGGGGTCCTCCCCACTTCCATTATAGGGGATTTAATCAAATTCAACACAGACATCTGAATTGTAGGCACCTACACTTAGCTGGATGTCACACTAAACCTGACCAACATGAGCCATTGATCTGTTCAAATGTCCCAAGCAATCAAGAGGGCACATTCTCCCTTGGTTTACACTCCTTGGTAAATTCATGACTCCTAGCAAGACTAAATTAATTTCCTTTTCAAAGATTAATATCATGCTATAAAATCAAAGGCCAAGTTTTACTGAGACATCATTAGAAACTTGGCAAAACATTTTAACCTCAATGTTTTGACTCCATCCACACTGACCAGATCGTGAACCTCTGCAGTTAAAGAGAATTGCTGTCACATCATTTACCTGCAGGTTAACATGGAAATATAACAATATAAAGGGAAGCCAGAACACCCCTTTCATTCATTGAATTTTAACAGGAGAAGCTCAAACAGTGCAGACTCAGGATGTTGTTGGGCTGCAGAAGAAAACTCTGGGCCAGCTGTGAGAGGGATTGCCACCAAGCAAAGCCAGCCGAAATGCATTTGTATTCATCTCTCTCTTCTCTACGTTTCAGTTTTGACTATTTTTAACTTTCCTGAAAATAGTCTGAAGTTCTAGCACTGTCCTTAGAGAAATACCTTGCCTGAAAGAAACATTTGGTTAAAATTACAGTGGAAAACAAATAATTCTAGCTGCTGCCATGTTTCCCTGAATCCCTCTTCTGCTATAAGCAAGTCTGAGTTCAGTAAAGAAAAGGAAAACCAGGATTTTGTTGGCTGTGTGAGGGGGGTGGTGGGGTGCTGTTTATCATTGCTATTTAAATTAGTTTTATATTTTTAGAAGTAGCCAGATTAATAGTTTTACTGCCTTTCCACTTTGTGGAGCAGGAATAAAGTATGACTGCTTTGCTCAACCAGTCTGGACAGGATTTTATGTGTTGGTGTTTTACATGGCTTATTTTCCCCTTAACTGCTGAAACTCTCACCAGCAATTGCTTCTCTTGTCTGTTCATTTTCTCTATTACTTTCTTTCTTGGATCCCATTTCCAAGTTTACCACTTTTCCTGATTTTAACCTTCTCATTGTCTCTCTACAAATCCCTGGAAGGAGTTTATAGCCAGGTGGGTGTCACTCTCTCCTCCCAGGAAACAGGGAAGGACAACAAGGACAGGATAAGAGGAAATGGCCTCAAGGTGCACTGGGGGGTTCAGACTGGACATCAGGAAGAATTCCTTCATGGAAAGGGTGGTCAGGGATTGGAAAGGGCTGCCCAGGGAGGTGGTGGATTCACCATCCCTGGAGATGTCCAAGGAAGGACTGGACATGGAACTTGGTGCTCTGGACAGGGGAAAAGGTGAGGATTAGTCACAGGTTGGACTTGATCTTGGAGGCCTTTTTCAACCTTGATGATTCTATGATTCAAAGATAAACCACGTCTCCATGATTTCTGTCCTGAGAGGCTAAAATCTTTTATAGACAGATGGGAGGATCAAGACCAAATATCCCAACTCACCCAAGTATCCTGACTCAGCCACAAGGTGTATGTATACACCAGTGAATGAAATCATTTCAGGTGCTGCTTCCTAGCCACCTACATGAGCTGGTCACTTCCACATGAAACCCTCATAGACTAAAATCAAGGTGGCTGCACGCAACCTGCTTGTTAAGAACACTGTCAGGCCCACCCCAAAACATGAACTGGGTCCAGGAATTGCTTAAATCGTTATGATTTTCCATGGAATAAACTGCACTAGGGCCCATAATGAGTTCTGGTGGCTGGATGTGAGCTTGAGGACTGCTTAATCTGCTACCATCAATACACTCAAAGAAATGAGCTGCTGCATTTATTTAAAGATTTTCAACCTGATGCTTAATTTGAAAATTAGTCAAAAAATATTTTTTATGGCCTAGTCAAACTCCCCTTTTTCCTGCAGTCAGTCAGAAAAGTAAGGAAAAAATAAAAGTCAATTTGTCTTAACCACATTAATCAGCATAATTTGAAGAAAGCAAACATAACCAGGGAATGAACGAGGGCTTCAGATGCCTTTTAAATTGTTTTATGCCAAGACCATCATATTGCAATCAGGGAGTAACATAATGCCTATAATGCCTCCTATTTCATCCTTAGTTATTTTTTATTTTCCCTGATCTGACTGAAATAAAACCTGGAACAATTGGCTTCAGCAGGGCAAAGTCTGGTAGGAAGAGTGCACTATAAATACAGTGTAGAAAGATAAAGCTATTGCCTTTATTTGACAAGCTAACTGTTCCCCAAGCACTCATCCACCAGCCTTATAAAAGGAAATGTAGTTACTGAGGTCCAAATTCACCGTTGGCTTAAGTGTGTGCAATTCCACTGAAGTCAACACAATTGTATCTGTTCACTTTCATGGTGAATTGGGACCAGACCTTTACTGGAGTAATAAAAGGTCAGTCAAACATACGGGCAAGAGACCAAAGCTGCGGCTTTGCTCAAAGTTCCTAGCATAGGTGATAGTGTCAGTCAGCAAAACAGCTGACCAGTCTGTGAAAGAATAATCACTGGGGTATATCAGCAAGTCACAGAGGTTTAGACATTATCTCAGTGATCATGATAAATAATTACATATTTTCATTATAAATAATTACATATTTTCACTTTCTGTAAATGCAGAAAAAAATTTTTAGCTTGTGCTGGAACAGAAGTAAAGTAAAGAAGTAATGAAACTGAATACTTTAAAGATAACATGGAGTATTTGCATTAAAACACAAAATGAGTCTGATACCAATGAGTCTCTTGTACCATTACATATCATTCCTTCTGAAGGCATTAGTTAGTTTAGTTAGTAGAACTGAAAGCCTGCACTGGCTCATGAGAACTGCACAATTTGTCTCACAGTCACTGTCACATTTGGGAAGCTCAGACAGTATCCACAGCTTTGCCTCACCAGTCCCATCCAAAGTAGCAGGAGCCATAGCACATAGAAAATAAGGATGAGTCCCACCAGCTGCACAGAACTTGATCTCATGGTCCCAGGATCTCATTTACTCATATTATTACACTGCTTAGGAGCACAACAGGACATCAACCAGCATTCACATTGTCTAAGTTAGTGTGTACTTAGGAAACTGGCTTAAACAGCTTGTTTAAACTAAGGCTCTCTCTTTAGTCAATGGAGACTGTATAATTAGTAAAAGCAATTACCATCCTGATAGCAATTCTCCACAGCAAAGAGATTTGTGTGTTGCCTGTAGCACAAATGGAAGACAACATGCATGCAGAAGGACTTTGGAGGGCAATGCAGGGGGTGACCCACAGAGTCAAGAGAAAGCCACCAATGACCAATAACAATGATGTAAATACATTATAAACCAACCTTACAGCAGTGAACCCACATCATTATTCTGTTATTCACTATCTCACCCACATTTCTGGATCACAGCCTAAGATATCAAAAGGGGCAACATGAAGAAAATGGCAATCATGCAACAGCAGAAAGCAACAAAGACACAAACAAAACTGCAATGATAAGGAAGTTTTCAGAATATACCAAACTTTGTATTTACTGAGAAATAGAAAATTTTTTGTCAAGACTGAATAAAGTGGATTGAATTAATTCAAAAGTTAGATGGCTGGGGATACTAGTTCATAGTAGGTAGTAAGTTTACCATGAGTAGTAAGCCTACTTGACCATTGAGGATTAAGGATGACAGATCTTATATAATGTTGAGAATCTCTCAGTCCATGTCCTCAGACTCTCATACTTCAGAGAAGGGTGGGAACATGACCTGAGAGCTCACCTCTACAACAGAGAAGGAAGTTAATCACAAATCAGAGAACTATGAAAGGGCTGCAGCACTTTTATGGAGACAGATTGGCAGAGCTGGGGTTGTTCAGCTGGAGTAGAGAAAGCTTTGAGATGACCTCATTTCGGCCTTCCAGTACCTGAACAGGGCTTGCAAGAGTGGGAGAGAGACTTTTCTCATGGGCAGATAGTGACAGGACAAGGGGGAATGGGTTTAAAACTATTATCTCTCCTAAAAGATAAGAGATTTATATTAGATGTTAGGAAGAAGTACTTTACTCAAAGGGTGGTGAGGCACTGGAACATGTTGCCCAGAGAAGTTGTCTATATCTCATCCCTGAAAGTCTCCAAGGCCAGATTGGACAGGGTTTGGAGCAACCTGGGATAGTGGAAGGCATCTCTGCCCATGGCAGGGGAGTAGAACATGATGAGTTTTAAGGTCTCTTTGAGAGAGACTCACAAACCATTCTGTGAGTTTATGTTTGTTTAATCTACTCTTAAAAGCTTTTACTGGTGGAGATTCTACCACCTGGCTAGGCAGAGCTATTCTACACTTAGAGAGTTTACCTAATTACCAACCTAAATCTTCCTTGCTATGGTTTAAGCCCATTGATTCCCATTATGTCCTCAGTGGCTATAGAGAGCATTTCCTTTATCTTTGCAAGAAGTTTTTCCTTTGCTGCATCCTGTTTTCCTCTTTCATTTCTATTTTCATTTCTTTTTTGGTTTTAAAAAACCAAAAGCAATCCTAAAATATGAGTATAAAGTATTTAGTATATACACTGATTCCACAGGCTTTATAATAAGCAGGTTATTTGCAAGAGTAAAACTTGCCTATGTGAGATTTTGAAGCCGTGTGCTTGTTTAAATGTATATTTTTAATTTGCACTTGGGATTGTTTGAGTTATGAGTCTTGCTTTAAAAGTATTCAGATCAACCTGTCTCTTCCTCCAACTCTCAAAGGGTTAAGCCCCTGGCTGATAACTCCCTTTGCAAGCCAGATCCTTCATTACAAACAGAATCCTTAGAACAGGACATATTTCATTTTTTAACTGGAGCATATCTAATGATCCGGGGGAAAGCCCTGCCTTGTAACATTTGATGCAGCCTCAGACAAGAGGAGCAAGGTGCCATCAGCCTCCTCCTATTCAGTCATGAGCCAAGGAGCTGCACCAGTGTGCAAGTGACATGCACAACACATGCATCAAAGTAGCAGCTCAATCTGTACGGCAAATAACCCTCTTTGGTGGCTCAGCATGGTTGCTGGCCCTGAGCTGTACTTCCAGTAATTGACATAGTTGCCCAATGCTAGAAAACAAACTCGGAAACTATTCTCATTAGACGTCCCCCTGGTTTGCTACTCAGTTATTGTAAAACCCAAACACTGAGCTTCCTACCAGCGTGGCTCTGTTTTTAATTAGTTCTGATGGCACTGGGCGACGCGCCAAGGAAAAAAATGAACTTCCTGTGATTGAGGTTTGTTGCTCAGTATGTTGCTTCCTCCACACAGAGATTGTTTTCACAACATTTTCTGAAAAGGAGCTACTGACAGAAATAATATAAGTTTTTACTGCTTTTGATTTATTTTCTTTTTTATTCTGCCTTCCATGCTTATAAAAGGTGGCTCAAAGTCAAGGTTCCCTAAAGTTACTGTGTCATTATTTTGCCTTTGTGTGACCTGGCTGATTAAAGACATGCTAGCAGATTAATTTTTTAATAGAATAAGCACAGGCTCCTGTTAAAGAAATTTAAGACCAAGGAGTTTTTAGTGGCTTAAATAAATTAATTTGGGTATGTTCAGGCATGGGGTGGGGAGGGACTTGAGGCTTATATTCAACAGCATAAGTTGTCACAGTGTGAGTAGGGATGAGGGAAATAGCAGATAAATGTGATTCAAAAGGAGAATTAGTATCTCCATGTGCAAATGTGATGAGTCCTAGCAGTCTCCTTCATTTCTTCTTATGAGGCTTCTCAAGTTAATTTGGTATGAAAGGCTCAAATATGATCACTTTGTTCCAGTGAACTGTAGGTGGGATTCACAGCCAGACCCCTACATTTAAGGGTCTCAGAAGGGCATGTCTGTGTTTGTGCTGTCCCTGATTTGAGTCAGAGAAGATGAAAATCCTGTTGATAATATCACTGGAGTCCAGAGAGCAGTTGACCTGACCAAATGCGGGTAGGTATTTTCTTATGTGAACTGAATTGGTTTCCAGGCTCCACTGACTTGTCTGGGCAGGACCTCCACTAATCATGATGGGTTAGACAGCAAGAGCAGATGAGCACATCCAAATTTCAGATTCTTGACTGCAGACCTGCATAGGAGTAGGCATCTGCCTTCAGGTGTGTGTCTGCTCTCCAGACTGCCATTGGCAACACTGATAAGGGTTTGACTAGCCACCCACACACAGGTATCCAGTGCTGTCCGAGATGCCCCCAAGCCTCATCCTGCATCCTGCTGTCTCTAGAAAAGCATGGCTCTCCTGTAAGTCCAGGGTTATATCTATCAACCCCACATGGGTGTCTTACAGTCCATTGAATGTCTCAGGTGGGCACCAAAAAACTATGCCAAGTTGGATTTGAGCTCTCAGTTTTCAGAGACAGCAATGAGAGGTTGGACACCAAGTACACAAATTCCCATGCTACAATTATCAGAATTAGACAGCTGCAGAGGAGGAATCTCACCTTTCCCTGGAATGATGCTACTTTATTTGATACACTGGTAATTCTTTCATGACTAATCCTGTACTTTATAAATTTCATATTAAAACATGGTTTAGGAGAACAGAGAGAAACTCATCCTGAAAGTTTCTTGAACCTGGTTTGTAAATTGGATGTCAGCTGTGACAGCCTGATTGCCATTGCTCAAGTGCTTTGTGACAGCCTCATTTCTACAGGTATAAAAAGAGATAAAAAAAGTGATCCAGCCAATCCAATTATAATGTCAGTCAAGTCAGAATAAAAACAGAAACAGTGCTTTTCTTTGCCTTTGTACTTCTGGAATTACTTGTTTTACTTTTTAAAAGAAGGAGAATTAAGGACATCAAAGCACATTAATGTTTAAGGATCACTCTGATGGCATTTGAAAGCACAACATGCCAGATTTCAGAAATGACCATTACTACAGTGGGTATAAAATGGCATCTGCAGACCACGTAAATAACTGGGGCATTAAACAGGATAACTTACCTTAATACTAATTTCAGTTCTGATTATATTTAATTAATTCATTCATTTTTAAGTAGAAGATAATCTCTCAGAAATAAAACCACAAATATAGAATATAATCACTGCTTCAAGTAAATTTTCTTCTTCTCTGTTGAAAAAAGTATAAAAGGATGATGTGATATGTGGGAAAAGGTAGAAAATTCTACCAAAAACTAATAAATAAAAAGACTCCAGAGATTCCTGAGGCATGGATCACCAAAACCTGGAAGAACTACCTAGGAATGAATGCTCTGCACTTGGCACACTATACACGTCCTTATGCACCTTTTATTGAACTCAGTCAAACCCAGGACATTTCACCAGCTGACCCACTTTGCATTCAGCCCATACTGAGCTGATATTTTCCTTCTGTTCCCTGGAAATATTTCTTTACCTGATTTTGAGTAATGGCAGCTATGGCTGAGACAACTGATGCTTCCCTCCTGCCTTTAGTAGTCCTGATAAGATCACCAGCCAGGATGGAAAGGAAAGTCCTGAAGTCCTTCATTTCAGAGCACTGATTTTGGATTTTGGAGAAGTTTTAGAAGATGAAGAGTCTTGAGAGAAATTTCTATGAGCAGATTTTTATGTTTTTCAATATTCCAGGGCCTACAAACACCAATACACTTGGTCTACCAACCATATTCCAAAATATGGTTCCACCTACTATCCTTATATAAAAGCATGAGCTTGGCTTCCAGCCACTCTTAAGGAAGAAAATTTGAAGATATAGAATCACAGAATTGTTGAGATTGGAACATCTGAAGAAGATCATCTTGTCCCATATCTCTGTTCAAGCAGTCACCTACAGCAGGTTTCATATTATGAAAACCACAAAAAAAGAAAAAAAAAAAGATGGCTCTGGTGGCTCTGGTTGAGTAATGTGAGTAATGTCCCAGTGATGGGACACGTCATTCCACATCCAAATCAAGACTTTGAGTGCAGAAGTCATGAGTCACAGGATGAAGTTGCTTCTGGACTCAACATTAGGGTGTTGGTTTCTCTTGGCACAGGCACCAAGATGTAGTTAAAAGCAGGAGCAATGCCAGCTGCTCTTTTAGTAGTTTCATTCATTTATGGGTAACAGTAAGGGGGCATATTTTCTCTGGGTTTGGAAAATATAACCTAAGTCCTACCTGGAAAAGTAAATGCAAACTACGCAGGATAGTTATACCTTATTAATCTCAAAAGCCACTGGTCCTGTGTCTGGGCAACTGAACTGAGCCCAGAGGTTCCCAAACTCACAGAACAGCAGAGTTTGGAAGGGATGTCTCCACATCATCTAACTCATCCCCTTGCACAGAGCATGGTCACCTTGAACACATTGCTCAGTGCTGTGTCCAGTCAGCTTCTGAGAAGGGTCTGCTTCTGTCTCATTTGCCCTCACCCAAGAACCTTCTCTTCTCCAACCTGCATAACTCCCATTCTATTCCTCTGTATGAGAAGTTAAAGAGAAGTTTTTGAGTGCATATCTTATTATGTCCCATAACTACATCTTGGATTGGTCTAGACTTGAGATCCAGGCAGTGACGAATGGGACACACCAAGGTCCTGCTGTGCAGAGCTCACCCATGAGCCTGATTTTCTCTCCCAATATCACCCTGGCCATTATTTACCATTCCTTAATGTTGTGAAATGGTTTCTCTGTTCTATTGTAGCTCCAGTAAGAAATCAGGCATAATGGTATTTCAAGAGCAGAAGGCTCCAGGGAGGCCTTGGAATCCCTTCTAATAATTAAAGGAGCTCCAAGAGAGATGGAGCGGATCTTTGGACAAGGGCTTGCATTGATGGGATGAGGAGGAATGGCTGTAAACCAAAAAAAGGGAGATTTAGATTAGATGTTAGGAAGAAATTGTTCAGTGTGAAGGTGGTGAGAAACTGGAACAGATTTCTCAGAGAAGCTTTGGATTCCCCGTCCTTGCAAGTGCTCATGGCCAGGTTGGAAAGGGCTTGGACCAACCTGGCCTGGTGGGAGGTGTCCCTGCCCATGGCAGAAGGGTTGATACAAGGTGAGATTGATTGTCCCTTCCAAATCAAACAATGCTATTATTTTTTTGCAGTATTTTTTAAAGAAAACACTTCTCAGCAAAAACAACCCAACCATAAAACCTTTATGACTTTTTAATTAAAATTTTGTGCCTTTGTTGTGATATTTTTCATTTTCCTAAGTCTTTGCTCCTTTTCCTACAAGAATTTCACAGAAAGGCCCTTTCAAATCATGCATTTTCTGTCTTAGTTCTCCAAGGACTTTGCTGAAAGGTGGTATTTTATCCTCCTGATGGTATTTCATATGCCTAAGCCCAAAAAGCATGTAATTCTATCAGCCTCCTTTATAAATCTCAATTTTCAAATGGTTTTGCAGGAACTATTTAGGTTGGCTTAATTTACAATGTTCCGCCCCAACTGCACAGGGCATCTATCAGAATCTAGTCCTTAAAACCTGCGCATTTAGGTTTAGCTTATAGAGAGCAAATCACAATCTTCAGTGCTGAAATTCCAAAGCAGGCACTGGAGTTGCACGAGGGATTAATTTGATTCTGTATTTAGATTAACAGTACTTGTATAAATACCGAGTTAGAGCTGATGTCAATCTTTTATGCTAATTGCTAGTTAGACCCATACAAAGACAAGCTTTGCTTGGACCACTTTTGTAAGATTGCTATCTATCTACTGTGGAGAGATTTACATTTGCTTTCCATTAACATTAATAGGAGCTGTCCACATAAATCACTCATCGCCTGTAAGAAAAGATAAAGTCCTACTAAGTTCAGAGAACACAGGCTTTGCCAATTGAAAAATCTATTAATAATAAAACCCCTACAATGTAAATATCTGACATCTGAACTATATAGTAAATAAAGTGGTCCATGAAGCAATTGCTTCAAGGGGAAGCAATGCTTGGCTAGTTCCAAACCATTTTTAAAAACTCATATAAATCCTCTGGTATTGGTAAAAACATAAATAAAGCAAATAGCTGCAGAGAAAGGAGGAGGAGCAGGAGCATAGTAATTTCAATTGTTATTTTTATTGGCCTTTATTTTGTTCTACGAGGTAGTGACAGATCCAATAAAACACCTTGTTTTACACACAGAGAGGACAAAGATTGCTAGAAATGATACAGAAACCTCTTAGCTAATCCAGATGTAACAGGCCATGAGCTCGTTTAGGCTGGGAAGTTAAAGGTGACCAGATGCAACGCTTGCTGCTTTGCTCCTTGTTGCTGCTCCTTACAAAATTGATGCAATTCATCTCACTATGCCAGAAAAACACAGAGATCACTGGCTAAGACTGCCTGGTACTTCACACTGATCCAGCCTTGATTATGAGCTGTGAAACTCTAAAATATGATCACACACAAAAGACAAAAGCAGAATTGCCTTCTCCTTTCTAGTGATGTAAACCTAGATTGATTCTAGTGGGGTCACAGTAAAATGTCAGTGAATAATTAAAAGAACTAAGTTTTGCCCATCATGTTGCCATCATTTCATCCTCTCTGCACCTCTGCTGTTTTTCCAAGGGATTCTATAAATGGGTTGCCAAAAACTTTTATCTGTGTTTTAAAATATACTCACACACCTATTGTTTTGTCTTTCCTTCCATCCTTAAAAGGGCAATATTGAGCATTAATTAGAAATCCTTGGCAGAGCACTGTGCCATTAAAATTCACCTATTAGAAAGGAAACTAGATGCAATGTTACATTTTGCAATTAATGCTTAATCACTTGACACTAATGAAATGAGGATAGTGAACATTGTGGGCATACCTGGTGTGTGAGAGAGAGTAAGTTTCTCTCCAGAAAACGCATTATTTTCTGAACTAAAATACCTCATGGGAATATAGCCATTTAAAAATAAACTTTTTGAGTTTTGCAGGTGAATGTCTAATAAAATTTTTCTGGTTATTTATAATTAACATCTTGCATAGAACACATGATTTTGTCCAAATATCTTAGAAAAGAGAGAAAACGCTAAAGAAATAAAATCTTTAGAAGCAACTGCTTCCCCTGGAAAGTTACCCTGATGGATCCAGAGAGCTTTTGGCTGGAAAACTGAGATTTCAATTTATTCAACCACAAGATCTCTGGATCTAATGTCTCTGTCGCAATAAAGAGCCTTCCAGTGTGG
Organism: Zonotrichia leucophrys gambelii; assembly: GCF_028769735.1. Lineage (NCBI taxonomy): Eukaryota > Metazoa > Chordata > Aves > Passeriformes > Passerellidae > Zonotrichia > Zonotrichia leucophrys. The sequence goes on along the minus strand of NC_088172.1, from coordinate 109,297,333 downwards.
CATGAAACCTCTCTGGAGAGGCAATTGGGGTTGTGCTGATGCAGTTCATGAACTGATTTACTCCATTTGGGGTCTGGCCAAGGTTTTACCACTTGGCCTTGGTTATTAGGAGGAGAGGAACAATTCCTCTCTCTTAAGGAATACTGTGGCAGCCAAAGGTTAGATTGATTTTGGCTGCCATACAGCAACATCTTTCCACTTTATCAAAGGCTTGATAAGCTTGGATTCACGCTTGGTACTCAGTCAAAATATCCTTTGGATTTGTGTAGGAAGTTGGTTGGAAAGAAGCAACCATAAGTGTCATAACTTAGAATAACTTTTACACCTGCAGGAATGGATGGGCGGGGTGAAAGGGAAATGTTGCACTTGGCAAGGAAATGGGAGGAAAAAAAGGAGAATAAAAATAAAAGCTGGTAAATTCTCACAAATTATGACTGGCAACATCATATTCTGAACAAGTTACTGAACTGCATTCATATTTTTAGGGGTTTCTGAGATACTCACAGAAGAAGCATTGCTGTTCAGGATGCATCATAAGGAAATAAAGATGGGCAGGCAAACAGACAGGTAGATAATGTAAATATCTCTGTAGTCTCCATTTTAGAACAGTACCACAATGGGATTTATAGCACAGTGGCAGAGTGCAAAGCCCTATATGTTATTTACACAGATAAAACATAAATGTGAAGAAATCATGCTGTAAATGCAAAAAAACATGGAACTCTTTCTCATCTAAACAGAAGTATATGAATGTATTTCTGGTGATAATAATTTAATTAGGAAGCTTTATTTGTTACAGACACAGGTCATTCTTTTGGTGCACAAAAGGATTCAGCAGACCAAAAATAATATAAATAATAATTAGAATAAACCTTCCAAAACAGAAGAGGCTGACAATGAAAAAGAAAGCTTTGTCCTGTGAATGCTAAGAATAACAATAGACAGCACCTTTAGTAAAAGTGTAGCATTGATATTTTACATCTAAACTCTTTTAACCAACAATGCTGAGACCTTCCATAAAAAATAAACAAAATCCTCCTAAAAAAACCCCAATGATTGCATGTCTGTGTAGACAGACAGGTGTGTTGATAGAAGAGATGCTGTGATAGAAGAAGAAAATCAAAAAAAAAGAATGGAAATGGCCGATTCTTTCTTTGTGACATATTTTCTCTCTCATCCTTGCATATTTGCATTAAAGTGATTGTGAATAATGTACATTTGACCAGTGCTGTCTGCGGAACTAATGCCTATTAAAGTGATGGGAAGTAGCATATGTTGTGCCTTGGGCAGAGAAAGTCCAATCACCCCCACTGTGTGCAAGTCTCCAACTAAAATGCAGGACAGCCTGGGTTTTATCCTAAATGAACCCAGCAGGGAGAAACAGGACATAGTCTCTCATTCCACATTTAAGCTTCTAAACTAAGGCTTAAAGAGTTAGATTTGGAAAAAGGGAACTGTAACATCCATCATTTAATTTACTCGTGGAGCTAATGTTATTTTATCTTTTCCTGGTGCTGGGAATACAAAGGAAAGCGGTGAGGCAGGGGAAGTGGATGTGTATGCAGGTTGTTTCAAGAACTGAGATGCTTTTTCTTTATTTGTAGCAAGGGAAAGAAAAAAGGAATGGGGGGGGGGGGGGGAAGGACAAAAAAGAAAGAAAAGAGAGGAAAAAAAACCAAAAACCTTCTCCACTCCTGTTATGCTTTCACATTTTCTGCCAGTGCACGATTTTGTCAGTAATTGCAAAATGGTTTGGGTTTGTTTGGTTTCACTTTTATGTTCCTGCACTGTACTAGAAATGTTTTATTATTTGAACAGTTTGTAAAGCTTTTTTGAGTTGTATTACATAATCTTTCCAACGACCTCCAGCATCAAGTTCAGATCTAAAGCAGTCTTTCTTCTACCTGTGTGAACTCGATAGCTGGGGAAAAAAAAAGGCAATTACAGAGCTGTACGAGAATAACAAATTCAGCTGAACTAAGGAAATAAAAATTGCCGAATTGTCATGTTTAGATCTGTAGCAACAAATTTTGCTTCATTACCTTCAGCATTACAAAAAGGAGAGGGGGCAGGGGGTAGAAGGGAAAGGAGGTAAAGGCTTTTATATATATATATATATGTGTATATGTATATATATATATATAGTATTCATGGAAGGACTTCATTCCCCTTTCCCATGAAATAAATCTGTCTTAAATAGAAGTGTATCTCTTAGTGATGTGGAAAAACATTTGCTGCCAATGTAAATCAGGAGCAGTGGCAGTGAAATGAATGGATTGGCATGGAATCCCAATTACAGCAGTGCACAGTCTGTCTGTCCCACCCAACCCAGGTTAGTGCTCAGAAGAGAGATCAAAACTTCTTTTCTTCAGTATAAATGTAAACTGAATAACTATTCAATCTATTTTGTAATCTTGACAGCAGGTTATTAGTGTGTCTTAAACATTAATTATCACTGGGTAAGAGTTTTGGAGCTCATACTTTCCCCTGTCTCTTCATAGGGTCTAAACTAAAAGTTCTGACACCAGCTAGAGTCAAACCCTGTCTTAGACCAACCACTGAAAGTCAGATGCAGATTTGAAGTCTGAAATTCAATTACATCCTCGTTTCAAAATCCAAAGTGAGCTGCTTATTTGCACTTCTGCTCAGCTAGTGACTGTGGATAGAAAATATCCCAATTTTTTTCCTGTTTATTGCTGATGCTATTTAACGTTAAAAGGTAATGGGTAAATAGAAAAAGAAAAAAGAGACCGAATGTATTGCTGAGATAATTACAAGAGGCTATTCCCATTAACAGAGCTTAAATTATATGATTGGATTTTTTCATTTTCCTCACTGTTGCCTAGGAAATGTACACTGGATTTGGAGGAATTATTTTAATTTTTATTTCCTCCTTTTCTTATTCTTCCCTGAATAACTCCTTAATACCAGCAACAACAAAAGCCCTATTGAATGTTCAGAAACTCAGCTGTATTTCACCACAGTGAGCATTCTGCATCCACACACTGGGGCTCAGCACTGCTCTGAGCCACTCCAAGCACATTTGCCCACAAATATTGGCTGGGTCACCCAAAGATTTTCTGCCTTTTCCCTTGCTGTTCTCATTTGGGGCTATGGAATTCCACCCTGAGCTGGATCCCCAAGCTATGGAACCTCGCTCTGAGATGGATCCCCAAACTGATCTTTCTAAAGAGGATGAAGAGAGGGAAACAATGAATGTTCAGGCAAATAATTCAGATGGTTGCTCAGTGAAAAACAACAGTCACAACAAAAGAACACATGCTCAACCAACCAAACAAGCAAACAGCATGAAAGAGAGGTGGGAGATATGTGGCTTCAGGTGAATTCTCTTCACACTGCAATACAGAAAGCAGTTTAGTCAGTTAAGAGCAACTGTGAGATCACAGCTCTGACAAACAAATATCTTATTCAATCATCTGCTGGACTGAACAGGTCAATAAAAGTGCTGTTCTACTCTTGACAGGAGCTGAAGCACTTGCAGAGCAGAGCTTGGCCCTGCCTGGCTGTGTCTAATCCTGGTTACTGATTAACCAGGATCCTGACTCCAGCTCCTGGGCTCTCATTCCCATCCCCAAAGAGGTGCCTGACACTCTGGGCTGCAGGCTGCCCCATCCTTCTCCAGAGGTGGGATTCTGCTCAAGATTAAGAGACTCAACTTTGATGTCTACAAGCATTGTCTAAGCAAGCAAGAGTTGTTTCTGCTCCATCATAAGTGGAGATATAAGCAGTACAGTCAGTAAAATCATGCCACGGTAATTTTGCCAACAGATACAGTTTAACCAGAGTATTATTTAAACTCTCCCAGTGTCCATAATGAGATGGGCAGATTCAAACTCTGTTTAGAAGACTTCTCAATCTGTGCTGATTCAGTCAAAACCATTTCCACCCGTGGATCCTGGCAGTGTTTTATTTACTGGAATAGATGTTGCTTAAATATCTGCCTTAAAAAAAGATGAATTATTTTCCAAGCTCCACTGACTGTGTTAACTAAGAGCTGGATTCAAGTGCTCAGCCATAGGTGTCCAGTGCCACTTGTGATAATGTAGGATATTTAATCAAAAGTCCAGGTCTCTTCTATATCCTGTGTCACATTGTAGAACCACAGACCGGTTGGGCTTGGGAGGAACCTTTAAGACCATCTAGTTCCACTCCCCCTGCCATGGACAGGGACACCTTCCACTAGGGCAGGTTGCGCAGTATGTAATAACCTGACTGGGATGTAGCCAGCAAATCAGCAGCATCATGGACTCAGGTGACTCCATAAAGCTTTTTTAGGATTTAATTATCAAGAATAAATTTGTATTGATTATTCAGAAAGGGAATCCCACACTAGAATTCCTTAGTTCACCACTCCCTTTACCACCTAAAGATGGCAATGAAAGGACACTAGTTCCTGATGCAGTTGGTGAGAGGAAACTTGCAATGGAGAAATTCAACAGGGTAAAATTTCTCTCCTTTTACACTGTGAGTAGGGCTTAATCCTTTAGGCCTACCAACAATTTAAATCAACCCATCACTATTTAAGTTAATATGTTCTCATAGTCAGATTAGAGACCCACAAGGGGCTAGTTGAATATATCCATCTCTTTCTCTTGCTTATTCCCACACAAAACAATACCTAAATGTGTTCCTATTCATCTTGTGCATCTGAAACTAGTGGAGAACAAGGAGCAAAGTCCAGAACCAAAGGTGTATGGAATCTAAATAATTCTGGGCATCAAATTTGACCCCACTTAGGGGGCAGCCATCCTTCCCCTGCATCACTGGATGATCATGCTGGATACAGACTGTGGCTACTTCAAACCCATGATATAATGTTAAGGCATTTTAAATACAAATGATTCAGGTATTTAAGGCTTAGAGTAGAAGACTCTTCTCGCTGCAAAAGCCCAGAAGGAAAAGATTTCAAGAGTCCTGAGTAGTGAGAATAAAAAGCCAGTTGTCCCTCACAAAGTTACATTGCTTCCTAAAGGCCTGTACCTTTTCTGTCTTTGAGTTTAATCTCAATGCTTTGCGTGGCCTCATTCCCTAGTTTATTTTGACTGTCTCTTCCCAGTCTTTGTTTTTATATACTTACCCATTATTAGTTCACTTCTCATAATTACAGCTGCACTTTGGGTGGTATATTTTAACTGCTCCCTTGACACTGGTGTTGAAGCATGTAATACTCTCTGGGCACCCTCTTTGGTATATGTCCTCCTTAAATATTTTTTCTTGGTTCTGAGATGTGGTCACTGCTGCTTGCCTTATGTTTCTATCACGTTTCTGTCTTTCCCTCATTCTGCAGACGTTTTAGTTCACATTTAAGAAACTGGGACAGGAAGCAAAAAAAGGAGGATGGCTGTGAATTACAGCCTTAAACAAAGAGGTGGCTAAGACAATAAAAAATCCTTACAATTATCCAGTTTTATTTTACACATACATCTGAAAGTTATGTAACATGATCATTTATGATAACCTTCCCCAGACCTATTAAGCAATGTAATGATGAAAACAAAATGATTAAACCAAGATGAAGGGTTGGGAACCAAAGCTGGCTCAACATTTCAACTCATACTCCAGTCCAAGGTAATTAAGCTTTTTAAACACCAAATTAACTTGTTTTAGGTGCTTCAATTCTATTCACTATTGCAAAAACCATTCACAAATGCATACCAAGATTGGAGACAGCCTCAGAACTGTGCTCAGTGCGTGAACTCTTGTCTTTTCTGAAGCCAAAGAGACTTTCACCATGAACATCAACTGTCCCACAATTTCTTTCCTGGTGCTTTTTGTACAAGCACTGATACAGTTTTGAAGAAAGGCAACTATTCTGTGACAAACTGAGCTTGTGGCTTGGTAGTTCTTTTGCCACATGGGAATATTGTACCTCACTGCTAAAAAGCTTTATAATAAAATGTAGGAGATGACATAAATAGCCTCAGTGATGCCACCAGGTCAGTAGAAAAAAAACTAATTCCTTCAAAGATGGCTGGACAGTACCACATCTTGCTTGGTTTTTTTTGTCTTATTTATTGCTAATTTCAAAATGCATCTATTTGTCCTGTGAGTGGATGTGTTTGGCAAGGAAATTACAAGCAGCTACCACCGAGCACAGATGTTCATTGTCATCATTGATAGCAACAAATATCATCAGTCCAAACCAAGATCACTCCTCTAAGGGGAAAGTATATATAGCTATCATTCAAAAACCTCAGCCTCAGATCCTTGATAGTTCAGTAACTCACAGTTTTGCCAGTGGGGATGATAGAAGTTTCTTTGTTGTGATGGATGCATTTGCCATTACTCACCATACCGGTTCTCCCCTCCCCTCCAGCTGTTTTACTGTGGTATAATATCCAAAACCCATGAATCTTGCAGTATCCTAGCAGCTCGCTCTGTAACATGCCAGCCCGACAAAATTGGAGCTAATAGTTCAAACAAGCTGAAACATCAAGTGGGAAAGAGTCAAAGTAGACTTTTCATTAAAAGCATTGGCTATTGGGGAACTGAGAGATAAATGGTGATCCAGTAACTGTTCTTGTCTAATCAGAAAGTGTCAATGTATTGATTGCCTCATTATCACTGAATTAATTATAGCTGTATCTCTCTCTAAATATTCCACTTATAGCTTGATATTAGGACTTGCTTTTCTTGACAAAATGATGAGGTTTTGTTTCAAGATTCTCTGAAGTTTTAGGTTTGTTTTTTTTTTTCCTTTCCAACATGAGTTGTATGTTTTGCGAAAGGATGGTGACCTGGAAAATTAATCTCTGCTTATCCATGCAAACAAACACAATATCTCTGCAAATTTCCAGTCTGCCAGCTCCTTCTGAGATATTTCTGTGAGCCTACAGCTAGAAGAAAAAGGGCTTTACATCTATTTCACTGGAAATGGTATGACTCTATATTGACAATGTGATGAAGTCCAATGACTGCTTGTTGGTAAGCAAGGGACTGCATTGGGAAAGCCAATTTAGCACATGTGATCAAGCAGGTGGTCACAGCTCTACAGAAAAATGAATTTCAATGATTTCCAAACCATGCACCATATAAACTTCCTGTTTATGTGTATATCCAGTTATTGCAAGATCAACTGCCTTTTCAATTTGGAGCTCTACCTGAGATTGTTGTCTCTGAATGTCTCCTGCCTAAAGCCAACAGTAGGAAAACTATTCAAGGTCTAGAACAGGCTGTCCATGGCAGTGGTGGATTCACCATCCCTGGAAGGGCTTTAAGCCGTTTAAGATGTGTGGATGTGGCACTTGGGATCATGAGGTGAATTTGGCAGTGCTGGGGGAAGGTTTGGACTCAATGACCTTAGAAGTCTTTTCCACTCTAAACAATTCTATGTTTCTATGAGCTAATAGTGCACTGCATTAAATGCAGCATTTCAGAACAGAAGTTCTATGTGAAATAAGGGTTTGTGAGTTTTTAATTCCACTCTTCTGGCATTTTTTTTTTATTTACTTGGTTAGCACTGTTATATTTGATAGGAATGATCTGATGTGTCACCTCATCATTCATTTATTTTCAAGTGCCCACTTAGATGTGGAAGTATTGGCATGGGAAGATCAGTTATCTTTTCTAAGTTCTTTCAGGAAAATAACCATAAGTGCAAACCAGCTTGGGTGTCTGAATAGGCAGGGCAGTTTGGTTTTCAGTAAGCTCTTTTCTCTTTCTGTAATATTATCAAACATCACTTAGGAATCTTATTTATGTTCTTATTTTAAAATGATTTATTTTCTACTTTGATCTTTGGAGGTGTCATAATGAATAGGGTGAAATCTAATATTGGATCATGTCTGCAGGTACATCAGAGCAATTGTTAAGAAATTCAATGGTGTTAGACTTTGCAGGCTAATTTATCTTTGGTTTAATGATGTAAAATAAACAGTTGGAGAAGAAAACAAAAATACATTATTTTCTAATGTGGGAAAGTGCAGGACTTTCACAGGTCCTGCACTTGCACTCCTGATTTTGACTGGTTTTACACAAGGGATACAATTAACATGTGATTAGTTTTTTTCTTTTTTTATTGTTTGGTGGTTTTTAAGGTAAAACTGTTTTCATTATTTGATTTCAGGTCCAGAGTAAAAGACAAAAAGATGCACATCCTTACTTGCCAGGTTCAGCTCTAGAGATCATGTTGCTGAAGGAGAACCAAAGAGGGTCATAATTGGCAAACTGTCTCAAATCACTCCTTAACTACACATTCCTTCATCTGGGTTTCATTCACAACTTCTTTCACCCCAAACATATTTACAGTTTTGGAGGATGAATCCTGTTAAATTGCACCATTGGTAGCTCCTCCACATGCAGAGACCATACTTGGTCTAGAGTGCAGAAACCACAAAGTCTGAATTGAAAAACTTCCCTTTCCTCCCATTTTAAGTGCTGGACAATCCTGTTCATTGGCAGAGGAAGAGAGGGATTATTATCCTTTGAAAGAAGCAGCCTAAGAAACCATGGCCATACAGTCTGAGGGCAGACAGACACTTGTTGGCTGTGTAGAATTTTTATCTGCAATTTGCATTAGGCTTTGTCTGCTTAGGAGCAATAGTAAGGGAGACACTTCTGAATCCAGATCTTTACAATAACATCTCCCATCACTTTCATCCATCTCAGTATCTGTGGGTTCTTTCTTTTCTATAATCAAGTACAACTTGTAGAATAATAATTATTACCTCACGAGACAGATATGAAGCTTAATTAAATAAAGGCTGATTATCAGAAACTTGGAGCATGTGCAGAGCCTGTTTGCTACAGCTTTTCTATTCCTAAAGCTTTTCTGCAGATCAAGCCTGGGCTGTACAAGAAGTGATATGAATCATCTGTATCAAAAGAAATATGACTCATTCAAGGCAGAGCCATCCAAGACCACAAACAAGACATTATTTTGATAATGAGAGATTTATAGAGGAGACACAGAGAGAAGGATCTCCTGGTTCTTTTAACCCAGCCCCTCTTCTAGGCCCCTACACAATCTCCTTAAAAATGCAATAATCCTCACTTGAACATCTTGACTGAGAAGGACTAGCCAGCAATTCATACAAGATAGAAAGCAGATGAGCCTCCGTCATTTTTACACCTAAACTCAAACCAGACTTCATCAAGTTCCTCTGTTCTTTTACTGCTGGCTGCAAGCTGAGACTGGAAGTGGAAATGCCACAGCATCCCAAAGATGGGCAGCATTTGTGATGGGATTAAAAGCAGATGTTGAAGAAATCTCTGAAGAGATGATCTTCACACAGAAATTTCAACATTTTTTACACAATGGAAGCCCAGGACTTCAAGAAACAGGTGTATGCAGCCTCCACACCAAAAGAGCTCTGTTTAAAATATCTTTTGTGGCACTTCCAACAACTCCATAGTCATTGGAAATATCCTGGAGCATTTCACAGGGATGAGAACCAACATGTGAGTCACTAACCCAAGTCACCAATGTACCTTGATTTTAACTGCCCAACTGAAGGTAAGTTAAGCCCAGTCTAGTGAAGGCACCCTGCCCACATCAGGGGCTTGAAACAAGATCATCTTTAAGCTTCCTTCAAACTCAAAGCCCCATCCAACCTGGCCTTGAACACCTTCAGGGATGGGAATGTGCCTCAAGCTAAGAACAGACTGAAATCCATCCCTCTCTTGTATCATGGTCCTTCTTTGTGGTATCAAATTGGTTGTTGGGTCAAAATTCTCACTACATTTTAATGTCCATGGAACTTAATTGATTTGTTGGCGCCCAGTTGTGAAGTTAACTGCACTGAAGATTGTTCAGCTTCTGTGGTGAGACGACTTAAGTAACTATTGTGACTCAAACATGGTCAAGTAGAGAAATCCATTGTATTGTCTCATTTTAAAAAATGGAAGCCATAGGTGGGATTCATCTTATCTGAGCGTGTTTAAAGTCTAGATGACTTTAGTCATGCTAACACACCTAAAGGTATAGTGGTTACTTGCAATTAAAATTGTAAGTTTGCCAACTAAGAAAAATAGACTCTTTCAGCAAGGCTTTCATCTCAGCTTTGTTAAATGCATATTTTAGGTCTATTGATCTCAGAATTACCTGTCTTCCCTACTGTATACTAAAGGACTCCATTACAACCTCCCTAAATTTAGACTTTGAAACTATAAACACCTAAATTCCATCTGAAAAAAGCACTGAGGCATAATTTAACACCTTAACTCTAATGAAAAACCTGGCTACAAACATCTTCTGACAGGATATTTACAATAAGATATTTGTTCATGGAAAACTACTTTTTTTAAAGAAAAAAAATTAAGAATGAATGAGTTATATTGAAAGTTTTATGGGTCTACAAGGAGCTAACAGAACATAACATTTTGACTCAAGGGTTTTTAAGGGTGATCAAACCAAATGGGTATTAAGTGAGGATACTGTAAACACATTCATAAAATATTATTTCTTTCTACATGTGCATTATCTTTATGGCTGCCATATACCTAAGTATTAGTATTTTTGCCTTAAATTCTTGCAAAATCTCAGAGTGCTTTATAGTGCTTGATTGATTGATTGATTGATTGACTGATTAATTAAATGTAGCTCAAACTCATTCTCTTGGATAGAACCCATTTGGTGGGTTCCCTAAAGTGTGGAGTCCCTTATGGTTGGTGAAGAAGTGGGCAAAAAAGGAAATCTTTAAATCTTTTTGCCTTCTGCTTTGCTCCCAGAAAGACACTTTCATGGTGCCCACAGGGCTCAGGCTACAGCTTTTCATCCCAACCCTTTAACCAGTTACCTGTGAATATCTGAAACTGTTGGTGAAAGGGTTCATGAAATGAAGAGCAGCTTCACACTCTACCACCTACATTGTCTTAAAATAAATAGATACTCCACTCCCTTTTATTAAAGCCAAAAGGGATTTGAAAACAAATTTCATTTCCTAAACAACTGGAGATTTTTCAAAATATTTGAGGTATTTCTATCTCTGAGGGACATGTGATGCTCATCTCACTAATACCTATTAAAGGTGACACTAAAGTCAGTCTTAAGCGCTTGGACCAAGCCAGTCTTCCAGTTTCTGTGTATGAATTCAATACCAAAGTAGGAACCTCCAGACAGTGATTCACTCCATCCTAAAGCAGGTTGTTTGTTGATTAAACAGGACTAGAAGTCTAATCTATACGCAACCAGCATGAAGAGAGCTTAATCCCTTCAAAAACAATCAGCTACTGCTATAATACAAGTCTTACCCAAATTAAATCAGGCTCTTTTAGTACCAAGTCAACCAGACCATTTGTTTCAAGCCCAAATAAACATCTCCAGTAACAACCAAAACCAAATGTGAGAATTAGCAACATAAACGCTTGTTTCGATAAAAAAATAAATCCCTGTATTCTAAGGCTGTTTGGCTTAAATCAAACAACCAGCTAACCTTTGAACCAGCACTGGGAAGTTTCCATTCCAATGAGAGATTTAGGAATTCATGCCAACAACCTACACTCCATCCCCAGTTGGCAGGAGGTTGGCAGGGATACAAAAAAGCATGTTAACAATGCTGCTTTTTTTCTATATATACAGTAAACCTTATGTGTATCAACACACTTGTTTAAACAGCTTTTTGAATCTGACTCACAATCTTCATGAATACATAAAAAGTTCCAGATGTTAAAATGTCCCAGGACGTGCATTTTAACCAACTTTGTTCTGCATTTGTAGCCTGACATGCAAAGAGGGCATATTGATTAGAATTACTGGCATACTTACTGCTTCAGCTTTCCTGCTTCCTACTGAGTGGTATTTGCCATGGAATGACTTGTCTTTGTGCTATTTATTCCTAGCACTCTGCTCTTGGGATCCTGGATGCCTTGGAAATTCCCTTTTCAGCAGCAGCTGGAGAGTTGAAAAGGGTAGAAAGAAAAAAGAAAGGGGAAAAGCAGTCTGAGACTTCACAGGTGCAGTAAGGGTGAGGTTGAGGGGAGGAAGAGAAGAGGGTGAGGAGAAAATGTGTTTTCCCTTCTCTGCCTTTACAGGAACTGACCAGGTAATGTTCATGTCTGTTCTGAGCTCAGCTCACCATTGGCATGTCCATGCCAGAGCCCTTGCACCAGTGCTAAGTCACTGTTTACTTTAACTCTTACCCGTTATTAAATTTAAGACATGGAATCCCCTGTAGCCATTTGCTTTCATTAACAGTGAGCGTGTGTGCACAGCCAGAAAATCCAGGACCTGGGAGGAACACACTGCAAATATTACAGCTTCAGCAAATACCCAATAGAAGTGAGGCATCCTGGATGATTTGCATAAGAATTATCATAAAGGCTTAGTGGAGCTTAAAATCAGATTTTGTGATTCTTTCTGACCTTGCTCGCACTGATGTCATACCAATGACACGTTTCTGATTTTGGTTTAGCTACTGCTGAACATGAATAAATAAAGTTTAGATGGATCTTTTCAAAGTGTCTTAATTATTCTGTTATTAAAAAGGATGAAACACTTAGCTCCAGGTCTGTAAAGGGTTGATGGAGCCTGTGCTCCTCTGTACTTGGAGTGACATCTTCAAATCTTATCCAGTTCATTTATTGCAAACACCCAAAAGAGGCACCACAGAAAGCAGCAGGTACTCACTTGATGGAGTAACCCAAATGATGACATTTCAGCTCCCTGATGAGTCCCTGGCACCATCAGGACTGACAAAGAGCTCTCCAGAGACCATGTGCATGCTTTACTCTGTGACTTCTCAGTTAACAGTGCATGCATGATGACAGGAGCAGGAGTCTTCCATCCCAGCACACAAGCCAGCTGCAAAGCAATTTTGCCTCTTTTTCCCCTGGTCCCATAAAATTTGCATTCCTCCCTGCAGAACAGCACATGCCTCATGTTAGGAGTGAAGGATAAGTCCCTATTTCCTTCATTTTCCTTCTTTGCCCCAAATCCCCTGGTGTAGAATAGATTTTGACGTGGAAGATGCCTTCTGGGCAAGGCAAACCATGTGCTCTTCAGGACCACAATGTTTTAGCTGAACTCACTCTGGCAGAGTTAGGAACAGCCTGTTCAAGCCTGGCTTGGACCCCTGACACCATGGATCAAGCACAACAGCAGCTGGCTCAGCAGGGACACATCCCCAGGTACAATTTAGGGATAAATGATATGTGGGCAGGCAGGAGGAGCTTCATGAACTTGGTTACAGCTGTGAGTGCAGGGTCAGGGGTGGGATAAAATAACCTACACTTACCCTCTCACCTTCAACTTTTTGGGTTTCTGTTTAAAATTAAATGTGAGTGGGAGCTGGCACCCTCCCTCTTCTCCACTGGCAGTGTTGGCTACTTCCCATAGCAGGATATTTAATATTTCAAGAGCCACAGGCACCTGTATGCTAAAAACAACACCGAAGTGCCTTTACCTCTAACTGAAACCCACTTCCCCCTATCTCTGAGTGACACTTTATGTATTTTCTTGCTTGGCTTCATGTGGCAGTGCCAAAATACAGGCAATAGGATTTAGGTGTTATCCAAGTGGTGGGAATGTAGCCTCCTGCTCCAAGATTTTGCCTAATAATGACAGCAAAAGGACAGATGATGGAGAACACTGTAGCAACATCAATAATGCTTAAAAACATCAGGTGTACCCAAGCCTGAACAGGTTGAATCTTTTGGCTTCTTAATATTTAGATTAGCAATTTAAAGTAGTGAATCTCAAACACTGCAGAAATTTATTTGGACTGGTGTTCACCACAGGAACAGTGAATTGACTTCACCTAATTTTAACCATCAGAAAGTCAGACATTCATCTACACTGTTTCAGTAGGAACAGGAACTGTAATCAGTTCCTGTTACAGCCAGTGGAGAGAGACACAAGCCTCCAGAAATGGCTTAATCCATCCCACTGTGAGAGGAGCTACTCTCTGGAAGATCCTGTCTGCTTCCATTGACTACTGAGAGATGATCAACAGCTCAGGCAACCATCTTGGATTTGGAAGCTGCCATCTAGACATGTGACTTTCCATGGGACTCATCTTCCCCCCAGATATCCAGGATTCCTTTAAAAATCTCATCATGAGTGTTGTTGCAGTAACAAATATGCTTTTTCATATTTATGCTTCCCAGAAGCAAGTTTTGGTTTCAAGTGCATCTCTTTTTCTCCAGCAATGATTCACTGTCCTTCTCCTCTTCCCCTGTTTAAACACACATATATGTGCATATATATGCATGTAGATGGATTAACCGTATTTCATGTGTAATGCAACATGCATGCATTTTATGGCATTTGATTACATACGAACAGGGAATTCTGACAAAGTCTCCAAATTTCTGCACTGAATTCTAGGCATGGAATACTTTTTGTATGAACTATTCATGGAATGATGGAATGGTTAGAGTTGGAAGGGTCATTAAAACTCATCCAGTTCCAAATCCCCTGCCATGGGCAGCAATACCTTCCACTTGTAAAGGTTGCTCAGACCAGGGCAAACTGCTGGAAATAAAAGCCTTAAAAAAAATGTTATTCATTTTATATGCTTGAGAGTTATTTTTAAACCACCTTCCCCCAGGTGCTCTAGTTGGCTTCTTCTGGGACACTTGAGTATGTAAAATTTTGAACCGCTCTCATCTCTTCTTCCAAACTAAAGTCAGCTGAAGCTTTTAAAGTTCACACTTCAAATTACCTTCTTGTCTGTCGAATCTTATAAATGTTCTAATCTATTGCTTGTGCTTCTGACCCATTGACAGTGTCAGGTGCACAGTAAAAATAATCAGCTTTTATCATCACTTGAAACCAGAAAGAAAAACAAACAAAACCAAAACAACAATAAAACCCACACAAAGACAAAAACAAAACAAAACAAAAAACCCAAAGACAAAAAATAGAAAAAATACATGCACACTCTGTTTGTAATATCAGATGGAGTTTTTTTGTTGGGTTTTTTTTTCAGGAAAATAAATTACCAGATAAATAGCTTACTTGGATACTAAACAGATTAGCCCTTCATGCCATTTAAAGGGAGAAAACTACTTTGTAACAGGAAAATTATTTTTATATCTCCTATCTCACCTGGTGCATTTCCCTTCCATTCTACTGATAATCCCAACATACTTTTTATTAAGAGCAATTCCAGACCCCATTATTGTTCCAAGTTCTGACATTCACATAGGAAATGAAAAACTGCCCTAACCTTCCTTCCTGCTCATAAAGTCCTGGAAGAGGTGGATAAGACCACAGAATCTTTTGACTTAGGGTAGAGGGTTGTTTTTTTTTTCTGCATTTGCATAAATCCCCCAGGCAGGCAGGAAGAGACAATATTTCAAACTCAATCCCAAATATTTCATTTGGAGCGGTTATCTCATAATTACAGAGCTGCAGCCAATTAGCAAAAATAGAAACTTGTGGAATAATTCTGTGCTGTTAGAGATGGAGGAAGGGATGGAGCTTTTGGGCTTTAATATGTATTATATGCAGATCTACACTCCTGGACAAAATCATGCAGTCCCACAGAGTGACCAGTGATTCCTTTGCCTGGGGGGTACACACACCCTGGACACATTGATCCAAACACCTTTTCCTTGTGGAGAAGTTTTCTGTTGTGAGACAACCACTGCTGCCATGGTGATTTAATAAAACAATGAAATGTAATGGACAATCCGAGGCACTGGCTTTATTTGCCCACCAAAAACGCACTGAGAATTTGGAGAAAATATAATTGTCTTTGGCAGAGGATTAGCTTCCACATGCAGAACTTCCCTGGATAATTGCAGGGGGGAAAAAAAACCTTGCTTTATCATCACCTGACCCTCAGAATCTGTAATAACAACAACCCCCAGTGTTGTGTGGGCCCAGAACACAGTGAGGTGAGGATGAAACTCTGGGTATCTGCAACTCCTGCTGAGAAACTTCCTTTAAAAACCCCTCAGACTCCTCACTCCTGCACCAGCAGACTGGGTTTGGTGATTCAAGGTTATTCCTACCTCATGTCTTATTCTTGAAGGTTTCCAACCCACTAATTTGCTGCTCTGCCACATGCTACTTCTGTTTGTAGGACACAGACTGCTCCAATGTTGTACAGGTAAGTACTGGAGGCCATGGTGAGGAGGGGATGGGGGCAGAACTTTTCCATCTTCGTTATATACTTATCATTTATGGATCAGATATGTCCTGTGGTAACTCTCCAAATAAGCAGACCTTAGGAGTTGGACTTGGTAATCTTTGTGAGTCCCTTCCAACTCAGGATATCCTAATATTGTAACCTCTGCAGCAATTTTTGCAAGTGAAAATTTGGGTATGTTTTTCCTCACCTTAAGATCAGACCCTGTCCCTGAGTATAACAGCAATAACAGGATTCCTTGTGATTAATGGACTTCAGGCCAAACAAAAGTCTAAGGGATTATCTCATACAATCTAAAATGTCCCCTCACCACTTCCCAGGCTCAGGAATGGGTGGACAAAGCTTGGCTGTGTCTACAGTAGGTTATAGGCAGAGCTGCCACAAGCACAGGATGTTTCCAATTCTCTGTGCCATACAAACAGCTCCGCTGCAAACCTCTGGTTCAAACAATTTATAAGGTCTCTGGAGAAAACTTACAGCCCCTTCCAGTGCCTAAAGGGACTCCAAGAGAGCTGGAGAGGGACTTCAGACAAGGGATGGAGGGACAGGACAAGGGGGGATGGCTTCCGACTGCCAAAGGGCAGAGTTAGATAAAATATAGGGAAAAATTCTTTGCTGGCACAGGGTGCCCAGAGAAGTTGTGGCTGCTCCATCCCTGGAAATGTCCTAGGCCAGGCTGGACAGGGCTTGGAGCAGCCTGGGATAGTGGAAAATGTCCTTGCCCATGGCAGAGGGGTGGAATGAGATGAGCTTTAAGGTCTCTTCCAAATCAAACCATCCTATGATGCCATGGATAATGTCCCAAAGTAACTTTTCTAAATCACA
Organism: Zonotrichia leucophrys gambelii; assembly: GCF_028769735.1. Lineage (NCBI taxonomy): Eukaryota > Metazoa > Chordata > Aves > Passeriformes > Passerellidae > Zonotrichia > Zonotrichia leucophrys. The sequence continues at coordinate 109,280,453 of NC_088172.1, read as the reverse complement.
TACATGCAAGTACATGGATCCCAGCTTTGTACAGCGATTTTATGTAAAAGGATGACCAAATTTACCCTCCTGTGTCAGCTCAAAGCCAGCTGAAAGGAACAATTCAAATTATCAACTGTTTCTGTATGAGATCCTTGATGTAGAAGTGCCATGTCACGCTGCTGGCAGTCTATCACTTCATGTCTCAGTCCCCTTGAAATAAGCTGGATCTCTGGATGTAGTTGGATAAGAGGCAGGGAAAGCCTGCAGTTTCCTGGATACTGCACAGTGTAGGACTGTGGTTTATTCCTGTAGGTTTATTCCTGAAATTGGTAAAGATGCTGAAGGCCATGTCCAGTACAAATATGTCAAAGTAGAGCATATAAAGTGCTCCTGCCCATCAGCTTTGCTCAACTGTGGGTGTTTCCAGCCCTGTCTACACTGATGGTATTTCTGCCTACTAATAAATTGGCCCCTTGTAGTTATAATCAGAATTTGACTCAGATCCTTCCAAAATTAGCTTTTTTTCCTTTTTTTTCCCCCCATAGATGTACTACACAGAAAGTTATTTACACAAGGCTAATAAAATCACCACCTTGAAGGAGGTCCTGTGTCACATTGGTTCTATCCTATCTCAAAAGGAATATTCTGTGTTACATCAAAAGGCCAAAAATGTGAATCAACTGCTTTACAGTGAACAGCACTGAAAAAATTAAGGCCAGGCTCTTTTTCTACTGAATCAATTATAATTTTGCTCCTGATTGACATAAAAGCTGAATTAGACTTCATAACTACTTCCCTGAGTACTTTAATAGCCAGCCCTGTGTCTTTATAATGCCTGTATTTATATGGCTTATTCATTTAACTACATCCTTTCCCCTTCGTTTATGTTACAAATAAACAGAAATTGTTGAGCTGATGCCTAAAAAAAACAAAGTTAATATTTTCTGCAGTAACAACTAAAAAATAGGATTCTCCTCTGGCCCTGCATTTATTAAGGATAAATTGGGTCCAGTAATTTTTATTACACTCATTATAAAACAGACCACACACTAGTTTCTTTTAGAAATGTTTAATCAGGTTTTAAAATTATTAGCATGACTCCTAGGACCTGTATCACCTTAGGATGTACAGAGGGTGTCTACTGAAGGGTCTCACCCTTTCCACTCCTGATTTGTTCCAAAAAAATGCATTTACTGGTGTGATTGCAAAGAGGTGGATATGGAAGCATTGTGTGCTGCAGCCTGACACCAGAAGGTGTGATATTGTCTATTTTTGCATCAAAGTCACCCAAATGAAGAATAATCTGCCCCATATGGATACTGATATGACTCGATTGTGCCATTTGGGCCAGATGCCAAGGAAGTGAGGTCTGATAGCTCCAAGCTGTCTGCTGTGGAGGATGGACTCATAACTCCTTATGTTACAAATATTTGAGTTTCCCACTGTTTGAATCTCTTTTTTTCTTCTTTTTCTGAAGTCCAGGAAGGCTCACTGGAATGGACAAAACCTGGCATATTTTTCTTCTTTCTTGTGAAGTTTTTCTGATGTTCCTCCCACATCTTCAAGCAAAATGGCAGTTAGCTAAATGCCACTCTGCTTTAAAAAAAAAAAAAATTAGAATGTGAAAGCAAATAAAAACTGAAGCGGATAAAAGAAAAAAGAGAGTAGAACAATGAAAATTGGGAAAATTAAGATCTAGAATAACATAATTAACAAAGTGGGAAGATTCAGAAGTTACTAGAACAGCCTGTAAATTTTTCACATTTAATTTTAAGTTAGTAGAAAGAAAGAGGAATCAAGACAGAAAAGCCAAGTAATCCTTACAGTGACCTTATTGGTGCTTTTCCTTAAATTCAGGTCACACTTCAACTCTTCCCTGGGCACTGCATCATGTCATTCTGCTATCTGGCAGAGCAATGAGTGACTTGATGTTTGAAAGCAAACCAAAAGGTGTTGTGTGACAGTGTTCACAGGGGTTTTTGGATTGGGGAAGAGACATGGATCTGACTCCATGTTTCAGAAGGCTTGATTTATTATTTTATCATATATATTACATTAAAACTATACTAAAAGTATAGAAGAAAAGGTTTCATCAGAAGGCTGGCTAAGAATAGAATAGCAAAGAATGATAACAAAGGTTTGTGGCTCAGCTCTCTGTCCGAGCAGCTGGGCTCAGATTGACCACTAATTAGGAACATCCAAGATGGTCCAATCACAGATGCACCTGTTGCATTCCACAGCAGCAGATAATCACTGTTTACATTTTGTTCCTGCGGCCTCTCAGCTTCTCGGGAGGAAAAATCCTAAGGAAAGGATTTTTCACAGAAGATGTCTGCAACAGTGTTGATGTCTGCACAAATGGTAAATGTTGGTGTAACCACGTGAAAACTGCTGCTCCATGGATCTCACAAGGTGCAAAGGGAGAGCCTGGTGTGCCTCTGGCTGGGGACACAGCCAGGCCACGCTGAAGTCACACACAGGCTGTTGTGTAGGTGTTCAGGACCCTGCCAAAACAATGTCTATAAATGCAATATATGGTTTCAAACCATGGATCATGGCCAGCCCATGGAAAACTCACTCACGTTTCAGCCTGCAGGTTAACCAGGGAGATTTGAGGGAAGGAGAGACTCCTGTCCCCATTTCTGGCGGGGCTGCCAGAAGCTCCTGCTGCACTTTACACCCCCAGAGACCATGGGGAAAGGAAAAAACACCTCACAAACTTTCAGCTGGTGAGTGCATCAGGAAAGCCTCTCCCTCTCTCACTGCCACCATTCACTCCCAGAGTTACATTCTCTAAAAACTTTTCACGTGGCCTGAGAAAGGCCTGGCCAGTTCTTCTCTTTTCCCCATAATAAGAAAGAGCAGAAGAAACTTTGCAGTTTATGGACGCAATAATCTCATTAAAGCTTCACCATGGCTTCCAGAAGTTTTAATAAACCAGCTGGCTAATCACAATAATCTCCCTCCCCCCCTCCACTTTATGGAAAGATCCTGCGGTCAGGAAATATAAAACTCTCAACACATTGACCACAGCAAGGATTACAGCCTCATGCAGTGACACTTTTCCAACTGGAGATCTTGTGTGCTGCACAAACCTCAAACAACCTCATAAACAAGTTTGAAGCAGACCTAAAGCCAGGCTTGCCAAGGAGAACATCAAGAGTGTTTCTGTTAATGAGGTCTGGCTGGAGCTGAAACACCTCTCCTAAGTGTGTTATTTTTAATCAAGTCATTTCCAACAGGAACCTTTATGGGAGTGTGCACTGATTCATTCCTTAAAATTCACACTTGAAGGCCCCAGTCTTGGGCCACTGATGTCACCAAAGGCTGTGGCAGTGGTGGGTGGGTGTTGAAGCAGACACCACACTCAGTGACTCAACACCCACAGCTCAGACCTGAATCCATGTCCTCAGACTCTCCCAACCTCAGAGAAGGCTGGGAACATAATCCAAAGGCTTTCCTCTACAACAGAGAAGAGCATTAATCACAAATCAGAGAACTATCAAAGGGCTGGAGCACTTCTATGGAGACAAACTGGAAGAGCCTGGAGAAGACTTTGGGATGACCTCATTGCAGCCATCCTGTACTTGAACAGGGCTTGTAAGAGATGGAGAGAGACTTTTCACATGGGCAGATAGTAACAGGACAAGGGGGAATGGGTTTAAAACTATTATCTCTCCTAAAAGACAAGAGATGGTGTCACTTCCAGCCCAAACCATTATCTCTGTTAAAAGATGAGAGATGGTGTCATTTCCAGTCCATAACCACTTCTATTCAAAGTGTACCTGAATTAAGAGTTGCTTGGGGTTTTTTTTTGCCAGAAAAAACGAGATTTAGGTTAGTGTCCTGCTCCACCTGAGAGATTTTGGGCCCCTGTCCCCCTATAAGGCCCCTTAAACCACCAGGCTAATTTATGAAAAAAGAATCTCACCTCCTCATGCTGCAATTAAGTGACTGTGAAACTAGGAGAGAGGAAACAGAAATGAGTCTGATTTCCCTTTGTACCCCCCTCGACCTGTCTTTGTATTACAAACAGTGGCAAGTGTTGAATGTGGAGACCACATCCAAAGACTCTCTGCTGCTGATAGACATTGTGTGCTCCTCCTGTGGCAGCAGAGCAGCACCAAGCACCTGTCATGGTGTCAGAAGTTTGACTCTAAAGATGCTGGGAAACTTGAGCTCATGTCTCACCTGTTGGGCCTCAAAGGCTGAATCCTCCTAGGTCAAACAAGTTAAATCCCCTTGCACAGAAAAGCACAGCACCGGGAAGGAGAAAATTCTGCAGTGGTGACAAGACTGCTAGGGAAGTGCAATTTTTTTGTCTGAAGACTTCAAAATTCTTCTCAGCATAAATTGAGCAGCAAAACTCATCTTTTTGCCGCTTATCTCTGCCTAATTTACTAACTTATCAGATACAGCCTCTTAGTTCATTGAGGGCATCACTAGGCAGAAAAGGCAGTTCATAATATCTTCTTTGAGTCCTCTGGGTGTCTGCAAAGTCCACTGAGAAACAAAGATATAGAAATTATGCTCTTCAAGCCAATCTAGGTACTCAGGTCAGGGTGACACAAGGCACCCACTGGAAGTTCTTTCTATCCATGTAGAGGCAACCTTTGCAATATTTACAGGTGTCTAGTCAAGTAAAATCTAGTGAGATTATAGTGAAGTTAATCCAGTGAGATTAACTTCAATCCTTAGCAAACAACCAGAATTTGGCTCTCTATCTCCATTTATGAACATTAAAAATGAGAGTTAAAGCAGCTGCTCAGGTGGAGGTGAGAAAATACAGCATTTTTTCCTCATTCCCATGCCATGACTCTCACTCAGCCACTTTGTTCCTCTAAAGGTTTTCTACTGCTGGAAATTTACTATTTCTGGGTAATGGTTCCCAAGTAGTTGCTTAATTAAAGCCCCCATGTAGCCCATTTTATTCCAGAATTCTGGAATAGCTATTCTGGTAAATTCTGAAGTGTCAAGAAGACCTAAGGCATGAGAAGTGTCTGCCTGTCTCAATGAGAAGTTGTTAAAAGGGAGGTGAAAATAATAGGAAACTTTCATATATTGGTAAAAGCCAAAGAGTGTGTGGCTGGTAATATCACTTTAAATCATTCTGGCACACAAACAACTGGAGCTGCACAACTAGTTTGGAGGGGAAAAGGAGGATTGAATTAATGCACCTTTTTTTTTGATTCACACATGGTCTTCAAGGTTGCAGTTTAGTCATTATCTGAATTAACACTCCAAATAATTTCTTGGAGGCATCTCAGTCTCAGGTCTCTGAGCTGTTGATTGTATGTGTTTGATACATGAAAATCAAGCTGTGCTAATTAGTTTTGATTTTACATATAGTTTATGATGTGTTAGCTCTTTACCTTGATTGGATTAATGCAGGTCTTAGAAACACATGTTACACACACACAAAAAAAAAAATATTTTCAAGTACTTCTGACACAAATATCTTCTAATTCTCATTGGAAATTCCTTGTTTGTGCAAAGTTTCCCACAATAACTTACAGATTAAACTGTACATTAAAAAATATATGGGGGAAAAAAGGAAAAAAAATACATGGAGTATTTTATTTGAGCAAGGTTTTGCAGACTAGGCCAGCACCGCTCACTACTGGGTTCATTAATTGCATCCACTGGTTTTGTAGTCCTTGTTGCTGGCACTGGGAGTCCTCTGCTCACACACCAGCCCCATCACACACACACACACACACACACACACTGACCTTCAGCTTCAATCACGCCCTCCTGCCTGCACTAACATGAACTCACTCAGACACTTTCACATTGGCTTACGTGCCCAACTCCTAGCACTCACATCCAGTTATGTCCAGAGTGTTACACCCACACTTAATTACAATCACACCCTCACACTCCCCATCCAGTTACACCACCAGGGCTGCCCACCTCCCCCCATGGTCAATTATCATCAGATGTGATTAAACCTGCAGCTCTGCACCTATAATCCTCCACTGGCATTCACATCCACTTATGCTCAACAGCCCTCCCTGGGATCACGTCTGCTCGTCACATCCATGCACGCATGGAAACACCAGGTTCTTTCTTTCATTCTGACATTCAGTGGGTTTGTTTTAATTTTCCTTTTAGTGGCACAAAGAGCACCCACTTCCTACTGAGGAACAGAAAGACTTGCTGTTCTTTGGGCTTGCCCTCACCTTGAATCCTTATTTTATACTCCTGAAGAATGTATGAAGTGGTGGTTTTTATTTTAGTTTTTGGCATGACTTTAAATCAAGGCACCATTATCCAAAATGCTGTGTACTTGAAACAAAAGGCAGTACCAGCACTGTAAATGTAGGGTGTATCTTTAATCTGGGGAGAGTGATGGAGTTTCTTACGGAGGAATATAGTCACCTCCTCAATCCTCTGCTGCATCCAGGGAATATTACAAAAGAAAATTCCTGATGTTCCCTGACACATGGACTAGAACCCATCAAGCAGCCTGCAGGCACCTGAGGTGGTCCATACAAATAATCCCCTCTGCATGGCTGCATGGCCTTCCTGAGCAGCTGGTGATGAGCAGGTGAAAGCCTTCTTCTCCCAAATTCAGCAAAAGGGTTTTTCAGTGGTCACAGACCCAGAGATGTCCAAGGCCAGGTTGGATGGGGATCCCAGTAACGTGGTCGGGTGGAACATTCCCTGTCCATGGCAGAGGAGTTGGAACAACATAACCTTCAAGGACACTTTCAACCCAAACCATTCCATGATTCCTTGCCTCTATAGCTTCTCTCTTAAACCTATCATGTCTTCATGAAACAAGAGCCACCTCAGAGGTGTGTGAAACTCACACAAATGTTAACAAGAAATATGGGAGGCAATGGGACTGGTTTCACCTGGTGCATTCAATTCCAGGAACACTAACCACAGCCATGAATATTGATAAAAGATCAGTAAGAAAAGAGGATAGAAGAAAATGTTGTGTTCAGACATTTCAGAAGCATAAGAGAGAAGGCATGTACACCCACATGCACAGATATCACATTATTTTTTCAGTATTTAAAACCCACAGTCAGTCTGAACCAGACTTAAGAGGAAGCTCTGAGAATCTGAGGTTATTTCTAAAGGAGGTTTTGATTTAGGAAGATAAGGAAAAGCTCTGACTAAGAAGCCAAATTTCCAAATGTATGTTTCTGACAGAGACTTGGACTGGAATTTTTATTAATCAGGACAAGATCCCAACAAAATTCACTCCTAGAAGTAGTGGCAGGTGGTGGGAGAAAGGAAAAAGAAGAACAAGAAAAGAAAAATAACATAACCAAAACCATCCAAACCTAAAACACCCTGCAGGATGAGACAGAGTCTATGGATAAGTGCCTGCCACCACAATAGGATACACATGGACTGCTCAAAAATGCTTGTGCAGGAAGCCAGGCCGCAAATAAAACAAGACATGTGATGTGGGGTTGAATTGGCCACTTTTTATTAAATAAACAATTGATCCACGTCAAGTAACTCTAAATCATTTAGGAGGCCTTTGTTGATCCTGACCAGAACTAACATGTGCAGATAACCTGCACTTGGCATTGTGGTAATCATCCCCTGAAAATCTACCACCCACCAGAAATCCCAATTCTGTGTGTCCCAGAGGGGGAGGAGAGCAGAGGAGAGAGAAGGTAGAGAGAGACACAGAAAGAGGGAAAAATCTCTTTTCATCATCCAAACACCTTCAGGACTGTCCAAGCCTGAAGAGATGCAAACCACAGAAGGGGACACACCTGTGTCAGTGTCACGGGGATGGCACCGCCATCCCACACCCACCCCTGTGTGCTCTGCCCACCATCCATACAGGGACTAAAATACCACGACTGCTCCTGACATAATTCTTGGCAAAGCCAACAGAAGGAGGTTATAAAAATATGGAGGGTTAAATGCATCCTGCCATGTCCTCATGGAAAGATTAACAGCCAGATTTTTGCCACAACCTACTAACTTTAAAGATATAGCACAAATTGTAATGCAACATAGAAAAATTAGAAATTATTTCGCCACAGCATTGTCATAATCAACAAAGATCACAATAACAAGACAGAAAGAATATTTTGACCAAACACCTTGCAAAGCTCTTATGTTTGAAGAGGGTGAGATGCAGATTTGGCTGTTGGCTGTGAATACTCCAGGTTCACTCCTGTGGTTATTGTGGCTTCAGATAAGTTGTCTTGCTGCGATGTTCTTGTATGACTTTTATAAGTCAGAGGTATTTTAATCAACATTTTCCAAGCTGCTGTTGGCTGCTTGCTCCTCATTCTTTTTCAGGACCCCATCTTTTAACCACCATTATTCTAAAGCCATGCTTAGTGCCAGCACTTCATAGTCACCACTCTCACACATCCTACAGAAATGGAAGCATTTTGGAAAATCCAATCCTGGTGTAACTGAGATAGCACCTGTGAGCTTCTGCCATACCTAAGTCAAGGTTAAGGTCAGGTGGCAAAGATCTGGGTTCCAAAGAATGAAAAGCTTTATGGTGACAGTAAGGATTACAATTCAATAATTTGCTGGGGACATGAAAAAAATTTTAATTGTCACTCTCTAGGAGGCGCATTCTGCTTTTCAGCTGATGATCCATCACTACCTATTTTGATTTTTCATCAAAATATGAAAAACGCTTTCAGAGTAGTGTTATTCTGGAGGCTTGATCGTCAAAGACAAGACCCAGCCCTGAGGGTCCATCAGGATCTCAGCAGAGTTTTTGTGACACCACTGGCATCCCAGTGCTCAGTTAACTTTCTCTTGAGAGGGTTTTTGTGTATTTGCACCCAAAATTATCAATGTCTGATGTTTGTAGTGGGCTCATTTCTTATGGTCTAAAGGAAGGGAGAAAAATCATGCAGCACAACATATGCCATTGTTAAAACAAAAACTATTATCAGGATAGAGCAGGGAGAGCAACTTTGCAATAAAAAAGATCCCAATCCACATTTTGGGTTCACACTTCTCAAACAGCTTGTGGGAAAATAGTAACAGCAACAACAATAAACACAGGAGCAACAAAAATGTGGAATCCCAATGCCTGTGCCCACATTGAGAATAAAAAATGCAAAGCCTGGGCCACCTCGCCTTTAATTTCCTAACTGCTGTTTTGTAAGGCTGTGTCATGCTTCTCAGTTCAAACACGCTTTGGCTCTTTATTATTCATGGGCCTTTTTCTCAGTCAGTGGTGTTGAATAATAAAACAGCCCAGGATCAAATGGGCCAATTCTCCACGCCTGACACCAACTGCTACTGTTCGCTGGGCTCTGCCAAGCGTTGCCTCTGATAATGAGTGGGATTTGGTTAAACAGTAAATTAATGAATAATGAAATATCCAGGTTGATCAGTTAGAGAGCACGCTTGCTTTGCCCCCGGCCAAGTGCTCGGGGCAGAAATTACTCTCAAACGGCACTTGCCTGTGTGCTGGGCTGGATAACTATTTTACAGCCTATTGCTTGACAGGATGTTGGGAAGGGGGCGAGGGGAAGGGGGGAAGTCGGGGAAGCAGAGCGGGCAGAGCAATCTCCTTATCACCCCGCATGGAGGGGAGAAGGGGCCGCTTTGGGGTTGTGCAGACCCCCCTAGAAACGGGAGAGAGTTGCAGGGTTGAAGGAGGTGGTGATGAGGGGCTAAGGATCCCTCTTAGGTCTTCCTCCCTCTTCTCCTGGCTTTTTTATTATTATAGCTGTAATGGCATCATCATCATTATGTTATTATAATTATGATTTACTGGTCGGGATTACCGATATCACTGGGGTTAGCCCAAATTTCCCCCCTTCCCCATCACTATTAATTCTCGCTTTCCAAGAGCCCTGTCCGAGCGTGTTTCAGAGCGGGGCCATCCCTCCCGGCAGGGTTTGGAGCCCGGACTGCAGAAGGAGCCTCCAGGAGCTGTGTGTCAGGTGTTTCGGACAAATAAAAGAGCCTGTGAATGGTTCTGCCTGCGCGGGATGGGGCACAGAAACAGAGAAAAGGAAAAAACTAGTGCGGAAAGGAGGAAACAGCCCTGAACCCTTCATTTTAATAACCCCGCACCCTTCATTTTCTGCATCGGAAGAAATAAGTAGCTGTGAAATATTTCCCGCAGGTCAGTGACACAAGCACATGTAAATACACAAACACACAGGCACCATTTTTACCGCTGGAGAAGGGAAAAAACCCTCCGTGATTGGCACACGGGGGGCTGTACCCCAGCCCAGGGTGTTTATTTGGGGTGCTGGTATTGCTCCACATCAGAAAGAAAACCACTACAATTATCACCTTTTATCCAGACGGGAAACTCTCAGTAAACAACTTGCTTGTTTTTGTTTTTGTTTTTGTTTTTGTTTTTTAATGGTTATTCTTTCCAAACTTTCCAAACAAGCCCAAACTCCTAAACCAGCGCAAGGAGAGTGAGGAAAAACTATATATACATACAAAAATAAAAGAAGGGAGTAGAAACCCATCTCTTTCCAGGTCGGGGCTCAGCTGCTTTCGCTCATGTCACTCCTAAGTTAAAGTTTAGAGAAACCTGTGAAGCGTAAGGGGAAGGAGATCTCTGCCTCGGCCATCGGCCCCGTCTCCCCCAGCAGCTGCCGGGGCACGGAAAAGCCTCCAGGCTACGGCTGCGATGGCAAAATCCCGGGAAATCGGGGTTGGAGGGATTTAACCACAGCTTCCTCCAGTGTCTCCGTCTCCATTCATCGGCGCTGTGTGAGTGCAGGGATGAGCAGGCGGCTCTGGGGCAGGTTAGAGCCCGCGTTTGCTTCATTTCTCACATTCGCCCTCTCATCTTAATAACAAAGTCCAGAACTTTTCGTTTTCAAGTGTTTCGCTGCGTTCCCTCCTACTGTCCGATTTAAAAAGCATTTTTTACTCAGGACTATTTCCGTGAAAACCATTTACCCAAAAAAATGTTTTCTAGCCCCGTTTGCAGCTCTTCCACCACCATCCCCACCCTCTTCCCATCATTACCAGTTATTATACTGTGATTTTCTTTACAGAGCTGGAATCAGGCTCCCTTTTTCCCCGCCAAAACAGGTTCCACTCTGCACTGGAATAAAGCGGAGTTTAGGGGTTGCCGGGGCTATTCTCACCCCTATTCTCACAGCTCTTTGAGAAAACTGCAGCTTTCGGTTAAGTTGCTGGGAATTTTACAGGAGAAAAAAAAAAAAAAAACTGCCAAGTGATGCTTTGTGCACGAAGATAAACTATTGTCAGTGCTGATTTCATGAGGCAAAAAATCTTCCCTGGTACTTGGACTGATTTTTACAAGGAAAATAAATGCCCAAATGCATTTCATTTACACTGGTGTTTTAAACGAGTAAAGCTATCGATATAATTGCAATTTTAGAGAATGCTCCTAGTAAATCTCGACGTGCACTGATTTATCACCTGGAAGGAGCCAGAGGTTTTTGTTTTAAAGGAAATGTTCCTCTGGACCTGAGGAAAGCATCCTTCTCTCACCCTGTCAGGAGATGCGTGAGATTTCGCTGTGTACTTAACAGGACTAATAATGACCCCCACATCATGGGGAACCGTGGAGGTCCAGTGTTTGCCTTTGTGTTAAAAAACACTTTGCAAATTTTAGATTTGAGTGGTTTGGGGGTTATTTTGGTTGGGGAATTTTTTTATATTCTTGCCCCATTCAGAGCCGGAGGGGGTAAAAAGATTCTGAAAATTCGGGTGAGAAATGCATGCACAAAAACACACACACACTTAAAAAAAAAAAAATGTTTGGAGGAGGCTCCAAGTAATTGCGGTCATTTCGTAGTTGCGTGAGATTCTGGTTTTTTTTTGGTTTTTTTTTCTTCTTGATATAAAGCGGAGAGTATAGAGACACTCTTAACTCGTAAACCCCCAGAGATTTATCTCTCTCTGCCCCGGGAAACCTTCGTATAAAGCAGAGGGGGGATTTTGCTGGAAGGGGGATCGGGGCAGCCCTTCCTCCTTTGGGACACCGGGATGTGCGGGATCAGCAGAGCCCAGCCCTGGGGCAGAGCTCCGGGAGGGACCGGCCCCTTGCACGGGCTGCACGCTCCCGCAAGGGTTAAATTCCGAAAGCATTTTTGTTTTTCTCTTAACTCCTAAAAGGCAGCAGTGGAACCGAGTCTGGAGCTGCCCGAAGTTGTGACACAAAATGTAGCACCAAGTCCCGGTGCAGCTGTGCACGGACACAGATACACTTCCAGCTACCGGGGGAAATGTATGTGGATGCCTGTTTATGAGGCAGACAGAGAAAACGAAGGATTTCGGTGGATATATTGGTGCTGGGGATTATTTAAGACATTTGACTAGTTCCATCATAGGGACACCAGATGTTATTTATGAGGTCTCGTATAAATGTGGGCCATACCATGCAGGTAGGGAGGGGAAAAGGCAGGAAAGAAAGGAGTTCACCCCAAAGGGATGAAAGACAAAACTGGTGTTTATAACGATATAAATCACGCTGAAGTTTTGTAATGGAAACTGGAACTACCTGGAGTTTAAAGGGAGAGAACGGGGCAAGGCTGGAGAGGCGGAGGGAGGGAAGATCCCTGCTGGCCATGGCTGGGAAAGCAGATGGGAACCCAGAGCCCTGGGGAGGGGAGGTGGCTCTGAGCTGGGCTGCGGCTGCTGGGCTTGCTGGGTCACTGCGGCCACTCCTGGGTCTGTCCTGAGCTGGGGAAGATGCCAGGAGGAAGACCAAGATAAAGGTGAATAGATAGGAAGTGAGGGAAAGAGGAAAAGAGGGAAAGCGAGAAAGAGAGGGAGAGGGAAAGAGAGAGAGAAAGAGAAAAAAGGAAAGAAAGAGAGAGAGAAAGAGAGAGAAAAAGAGAGAAAGAGAGAGAGAGAGAGAGAGAGAGAAGAGAGAAAGAGAGAGAGAGAAAGAGAGAGAGAAAGAGAGAAAGAGAGAGAGAAAGAGAGAAAGAAAGAGAAGAAAGAAAGAGAGAGAAGAAAGAAAGAAGAAGAAGAAAGAGAGAAGAGAAAGAGAAAGAAGAAAGAAAGAGAAGAGAGAGAAGAAGAGAGAAGAGAGAAGAGAGAAAGAGAGAGAAAGAAGAAGAGAGAAAGAGAAAGAGAGAAAGAAGAGAGAAAGAGAGAAAGAGAGAGAGAGAAGAGAAAGAGAAAGAGAGAAAGAGAAAGAGAGAAAGAGAGAGAAAGAGAAGAAAAAGAGAAGAAAAAGAGAAGAAAAAGAGAAGAAGAAAGAGAAGAAGAAAGAGAAGAAGAAAGAGAAGAAGAAAGAGAAGAAGAAAGAGAAGAAGAAAGAGAAGAAGAAAGAGAAGAAGAAAGAAAGAAAGAAAGAAAGAAAGAAAGAAAGAAAGAAAGAAAGAAAGAAAGAAAGAAAGAAAGAAAGAAAAAAATACATCAATCTGATCTTGTCCTGTTGAAGATCTCTGTGAAAATGTAGTGAAGAGGAGATCAGCAGGAACATTCCCGCTTTCCTGACACCACATTTCCAGAGCTCAGTGTTCAGTGTCCGAGCTGGCGGCACGGCCCGGGAGGAGGCAGGACACAGCACTGCCTCCCGAAGCAGCGAACTGCACTTTGTTATAAACAGACACATAGCTGTGCTTTGGATTTGCAACCTTGACACAGTGGCCGGGAGCCTGGGAAACTCGGGGTGAGCCCTTCCTCCTTTCTTCGGGTCCCGTTTTAGAGGGAGCCCTCGGGTTCCACAAGCGGGGGCTTCTGATGAGCTACAGGAGAGCTTTTCCCCGTGCATTTGTTTTTGTTTTGGTTTGGGGTTTTGTTTTATTTTTTGTTGTTTTTTTTTTTTTGTTGTTGTTGTTGTTTGCTTGTTTTCTTTTTCTTTTTTTTTTTTTTATAAACCCCTTTTTACATAACTCTTGCACAGTTCCTGAACAACAGAGAAACTTCCTGATCCTCCCCCCTCTCCCTCCAAAAACCTCCCCCCAAACCCAGCTGGGAACGGCCAGGGCTGTTTTTGGAAGGTTTCATGCAAAACATGTGCTCTCCTAAAAATAATACCATCGGTGGTGCGATTAAAACAAAAGCAAACAAAACAAACTAAAAAAGCGTGGCATGCAGCCTGGCTTTAGGGAATCAGCTCCATTCCCAGCCCACCGGCATCCTCACCCCCGCACCTGCCCGCAGCTGGCTCGGAGGGGCTGAGGAGGGGAGGTTTGGGGGTCCCCGCCCTGCAAAGTCCAGGTGAAAATCAGGAAAGGCAAAGCAGGGGGATTCCCTTTGCTCTCTCTCCCCCACCTCGTTCCCCCTTGCTCGGACCCAGGCTTTGCTGTCCCCGTCCCCCCATCCATCCACCCGCCCGCCTCCTCCATCCCGGGCCCCACAAACTTGCTCCGGGCGTTTTTGCCATCACACCACGGAGAGAAAGTAGGTCACGGCTGGGTCCAAGCCTGGCTGAGGCCGAGGCAGCCGAGCCTCGAAAGCTTTCCCATAGAACACACTTTGGGGTCGTCGTTGCAATGTTGTTTGTTTTTTGACTTTTTTTTTTTTTATTATGATGAAGATGATGGTTTATTTTGGACACCGTGGGCGATCAGCTGAGCCGGCTCCTGTAGTCCAAGCTGGAAGGAGAGGGAGAAGGGAGGTAGTTTGGGAGATGGAGGTGGGGATGGATTTCATTTTTGCTATTTCCCCCATCCCCTCCGAGAGCAATATAAAGTTGCAAAATCCCGATCCACCGCCTGTCCGGGCTCCTGCACCTTTCCGTCTGCCCTCTCCAACCACCGACCGCTCTCTCTACAAACTAGCAGATAAACCCCAACCCAGACGAGCCTTCACACCGGGTATTTGACTGAAACAATTCACCGCAGTAAAAGCGAGCCTTTAAACCGGTTTTCCCCCCTCAGGGCTCCGTTCGAGCACACGTGTGTGTTTGTTTTCAGGGTGATTGTGCGGAGGGTTAAACTGACAGTCCTTTCCAGGAAAAAAAAAAAAAAAAAGAAAAAAAAAAAGAAAAAAACAAGAAAAAAAAAAGGTGTTTTCTATAAGACCAGTCAAAAAACAATTAATTAAAAAAAAAACCTGAGGCCCTAATCTGCTCCCCCTCCTCCTTTTCCCAGCCGCAGGGAAAACCCAGAGTCACTCCGGAGTGGCCGCGGGTTCGCCCTGGGGATGCGGATCTCCCCTCAGCTCTGCGGCGATTACAAACCTAAATAAATCCGATTTGGAAAGGGAAGGGGGGAAGGGGGAGAAAGAAGTTTTCTTTCGAATATTTCCTTCTGCTAATTGCCAGTGCTGCAAATGTGGACCCAAAGGTAGAAAATAAACCCGCACTGTGAACACGAACATCACTCCCGATCTCTCAATATTTAAATATGCACCTATTTACAGACATCCAGATATGCATAAGCGAAATGTACAGTTACAATGGCATAGCGGTGGGAGGGAAAAAAAAAGTTTGCTGAGCTGCAGGCTTACATAAAATTTTCCTTTAATGGCTCATACTTTAGAAAGAAAAAGATTTACTCCGAATTCAGCTGGTTAAAGCAAAATGAAACAAAAGCTCACGTTAACATGACATGAGGTTTATTATAGGTCGGCTTAGAATGAAGAGGTAAGAGTGGGGAAAAAATATGGACACTTTTGAGTCAGACAGAAATAAAATACCAACATTTCTGAGAAGCAATATTTATTGTCTTTTTTTTTTTTTTTGTCTTTTCTTTTTTTTTATGTAGAGACATGTCCTGAATTTCCCCAAAGCCTAGATTGGGAAAATAAAGACTTCTTGGCATTATAAGTAAATCCGTCTGCAGAATCGAAGCAGCACCAACATTCAAAAAAACTGAAGAGGAAAATACAACAAAACACAACAATCTCTTTTTTTTATTCTTATTCTTATTATTTATGTAAATCAGGTCATCACTGGACAAGAAACCAATTTCTACCCATTACCATAACAGCTTGTCTATAAAGAACAGAAAAGATTCAGGTAGGATACTATCTAGTCAAGCGGGATTTTTTTTTGTTGGTTTTATTTTTTCTTTCTTTTTTGTTTGGTTTTTTTTTTTTATACTTTTCATTTTTAAATTCCCCCACCCATTCACAGAGGTATAGAGTCACAGATAAATAACCCAAAAACTACTTGCTCGCCATATTTACACATTCCCGTTAAATTAAGCATAAATAAATATATACAAACTCAATACTGAATGCCTCTCCGCATTTCTTCTCAGGAAGAGTCGATAAACTGATATTTCTCACTGCATGGTCAGATTTTTCAAGAAGAGGAGGTGAAAGGGATTGTTTGGGGCATAAAAGGAGAATTTTTTATTATTTTTGTCTTTCATCTTTCCAGTTTCTCATTCGCTTTTTCATAGCTTTGCGTTTGTTTCGGGTTTGGTATTTTTTTTTTTTACTTTATTTCTTGCTGGCACACAGTGTTTCGTCTCTCTCGAAATGTTCAGGCGTTTGCCAGTGTGTTTGGGGATGTTTTCTTTTACTTTTTTTTTTCCCTTTGTATAAGAAAATATACTATTTGTAAAAAGCCTACGGTCTCTCTCACACAGGGAAGCCGGAGGGGAGGGGGAGGTTGTCTGGGTCGATCTGGTAAATGCTTACGGCAGCTGAAACAAGCACCAAATTCTCCGAGAAATGTATTAAAACAGAGCCCGACAGTACTGTGTGATAAACCGGTCAGAAAGAGAGGAGCAGGAGAAGCGAATAAGCCCTTAGGGCACAGCTGAAGGTCTTAAAACCATCCTTCCCCGCTCCCTGCCAGCCCCAAATGCAAATCTGGGGATTTGGGGAGAGATTGGTCTGGGGCGCAAAGGGACTTTCAACAGCTTCTCACAGAGAATTTCTATTAGGTGGGACAAGACACAACCCGATTTTTAAAGAAACCATAGGGTTGTAAAAGGATTCCCATGAAATTGGCTTCTTGTTTCCATCACATCTTGTGTGAATAACAACCAGGAAAAAAAAAAGTCAGGGAGCGTACGAAAGTAAAAATCTTTCCAAAGGCAAATAAAGAATTGGTATTAAAAAAAAAAAAAAAGAAGAAGTGAGACTAAGAATGAAATAAAATTTACAGCAACCCACCTGTTTGGTTTGAAAACAAACTTTTCATGATCTCTCCTCAAACTTTTCCCTTGAGTTACAAAGCAAAGCTGCCTTGTTAATCCTCCTGTTTATTGATTCATGATCCCGAGGAAACCAAATCTTTTAATAACTCAATTATCAGATAAACGTCTGAGGTGCCCCGCCAACAGGAGTAGTCGGGCTGGGAAAGTGGAAGCGAGCAGGAAAATACCTTCCAGAGGGAGGCTGAGTTTAATTTGGGGGGGACCTCTGTACTCAGCACTGATAGGAGCCACCAAGCAATGCACAATTCCCTCTGGGACTAGCACTAGGCTGGGGGGAAGGACAGAGGGATGTGCTCCTCTCCTGTTCCCTGCCTGATTGCATTAAGCCATAAACCTCTTGAATTTTGTCTCCACACTTTGGGGAGCAAGTGGGGGGAGGGCATCCCACTGCAACCAATGGGAATTTGGATTTATTTTGCCTGAGCACTGCAGTTTGTCTCCTCCAGGTAGAAGGCACAAGAGACAGACTGAAGCTCTTCCCTCAACTTGCTCAAGGTTTAGGTCATGGTCCAGGTGACCAAACTTGTGTCTAGGGAAGATTTCAGCAGCAGCAGGATCAGGCCCTCACACATGTAAGTCTTTCCCCAGGAAATTCCAAGAGTTCCCTCTCCCCATTAACCCACAGTGGTGGTGGGACACTGTCCTCTGCAGTTAAAAGAAGAATTCCCTACATTTCCCCAAAGACAAAGAAAGGCCATTCCCAAATGTCCCCAAAGCCTCCAGATGGATGCTCTGGGGCAGCAGGGCCAGGTTCCCATGGCCCCAAAGCACATGCAGCTGGGGATGTGGAAGACTGAGAGATAATTTGGGGTCTCCCCACACCCAAAAGTCCCACTGGGCTGGGCAATGCTGAAGGGCTGAACACACAGGCTCCTCACAAATCCTGTTTGCAGGGGGAAGGCAAAGGAACATCAGGATATTCCCATCAGGCAGAGAAGGGAGCTGTGCTTCCAGGTGGGGCCATTTGTTCCTCCCCAAATTCCCTCTTTCCCTTTCCCTTGCATCACTGCTGGGCCATGCCCTACATTGGAGCCTGGATTGTCCTTCTCCAGAAGCCTGATGAACTTTGGGGTGGTTGGCAAGGGGTAAGATTTGGAGGACTGGAGATGCTGTTTTTCAATCTGAAGGTCCCCAGCCTGCTGGTGGGCGACCCAAGGTTTGACCACCACACCTCCCCTGGTGACATCCACAGGGATGTGACAATCCCTGCCACAACCAAACCCACTGGCAGGGACATGCCAGGGTCTAAGCCTGCCTCCAACTCATCCCAACAATCCATGGAAAAGGCTGCCTGCCTCAGTTCTCCCATTTTCTCACAGAAGAGTCCGCAGTGCCCCAGAAGAACCAAAGAGCAAGGAGCAGGTCAGGAGGGGCCAGTGCTCCTTGGGGCTGGATCATCCCTGGATTTCTACTGCCACGTGTGCCCAAATCACAAGCAGAGAACCAGAGCTGAGACCTGGCTGCATGAAGATTTGAAAAGCAGAGCAGGCCCTCAGCTGTAACCATGTCTCAGAGAGCCAAGGGCATTAAAGGGGACAAGAGGATCATTTGCTCTTTTGTTTTGAGAACATTTCATCAAAGGATGCTGAGAACATTGCAGAATTATTTCTCCCTCACTATCCACATTGGAAGGTATCTCAAAATTAAAGGAAGGCTAAGGTTTCTCTCTCTCTCTCTCTCTGTTTTGAGTTCAGGTGTGCCTGCTTGGGATGGTGGGACAGAGTCCTGCAGCTTTCACAGGGATCCTAGGGGAAGGCCTGACCCCACTGGAATTTTGCCAGAGACTCCAGGAGATTTACCCACACCCAGTTCTGACATAAGTCAAAAGATGTGTTAATGCACGAGCCCTACCCCACTGAGAAACACATGCAATTACCCAACATGGCAGAATCCAAACAGAAATTCATATCCTTACACTTCAGCGTTATTTTTACCAGAGAAGACAGAGAAATGTATGTTGAAAAAAGAAAAAAAGAGAGAGGAAAGAAACAAGACTTCCCCTTCACCCCCACCACCCCAAATCATATGCATAAGACATCCTGTCAGACACCAAACCACCAAGAAAAACATTGGAGTTAAGAAGTTTTTGCCCCCCTCACCACACTGACTTGCTCCAAAGCAAGAGTCACAAGACATTTTTTTTCTTTTTTTTAAAAAAAAAGCTTTCTAAGAGAAACAGATTTCCTCAGACTGAGCTCAGAAATCAGGATATTCCCTGGCAAACCCTCCCCACTCCCATCACGAGGAGCCAGCTCACATGGCAACTCTTTCCTCCCTTGGTACAAAACCCTAGTGCCAAGCAAGTGCCGTAACATTCAACACAGCTCTTATTCTCTTTGCAACAGTACACCTCGATTTCAACTTAGATTTTTATCTTGTTCAAATTATTCCCTTTGAGCTTCTTTAAAGAAGTGCACCTACAGAATTCAGTAACAACTGGCTTTGATTTGAAAAAAGCAAAAAAAGCAAAAAATAAAAAAAGTATCAGAATATCAGAATTGTGGATTTTTTTTCTCTGTACCTGATATATTGTGTAGGGATCTCTAGTCCTCTTTGAAGAAGCTCATAAGCCAAGCGGGCAAAGCTTTAGGAAACAGAAGAAAATAAAATAGTGCATACTCCTGAGAAAGAATTACATACTGATATCACTCATTTTTTGTTGTTGTTAACAGTTCTTTAAAAATGGGGGAAGAGCTCTCTCACACAAACTAGTCAAGGAAATTAAGGACTGAAACATTGGCATAGTTTGGAATATAAAACTCCCTAGAGAAAAAGAGGAGATCTCAGAAAACTAAGAAATCAGATAGCGCTGACATTGTACCAGACCTTACTTCCAAAATTTTTGCAACCCATTATAGACAAGGCATTTTACCATCAAAGACAGAATTACTAAATTACAAAGGTATGTTTGCATGCACTAATATGCGTGGCTACGCACACATATTTTATATATATATATATATGTATATATCCACATATATACATATATATCCACAAACATACATGGGATCCCCACGCCCCGGTGGGGAGCCGGGTGTGCACATCCACAGATGCACACACAGAGGCACACACGCACCCAGACACACCTGTAAACGCTGCCAATCTAAACAGAGAGTCTGTCTAGACCAGGAAAAAAACCCACACAAAACAGTTCTTAAAAAACAGAGCTGGCAGATTCGACTGAGCCACGGCGACCCCGAACATCCCTTCTGGTGGCACCTAAAGTTAAGTTCACGCTGCTGTAAAGGCAGCTGGTGTTGATGGCTTGGTGAGGGGTCTGGGAGCTCCCCTCCTTTCCTAGTCTAGACAGAACCAGGGTGGTGAGATGAGGTGGGAAGAGCTGAGGGGAATGAGGCCATGGGGTTGCTCAGAAAGGAACACTCTGGAAAATTGTTTTAGTCTAGGTGGAGACAGGATGTTGCTCAAAACAAAAAAAAAAGAATAAAATAAAAAAAGAAAAATGGTAGCAAGACAGACCATGCAGCTCAAGAAATCAAAGCACTGACACCAAAAATGTTTCTCCGATTTCTTCCAATAAGTTATTCATTTCTTTCTTTTATTATTATTATTAATTATTATTATATTCCCCTCCCCCCCAATCATTATTTAAAAAATGTGAAAGAACAGAAGTGGGGAAAAAAATCCTGGTGGTTGTCTTCACATGTTCCTGGCAAGAGACTCTGAACCACTGGTCTTGCGCCATTGTGCTCCTCTGATCTTAAATTATTGTCTTTCTTTTATTATTATTATTTTTATTTTATTATTATTATTATTTTGTCCTACCTAATAGAATTCTTCCAAAGCCCAATCCAGTATTTTTAAAGCTAAAATTAAGACGGTTTTGTTTTAAAAGATTATCTCTCTCTCTTCTCCTTTTATTTATTTAACTTTTTTTTTCCTTTTCCTTTCTTTCATTCTATTTTTTTTCCTCTCTCTCTCTCTCTCTCTTTCTCTCTCTCTCTCTCTCATTTTCTGTGTTTCTCTTCCTTGTCTCCAGTTTTACTACCTGGTCCTTCGCCAGATGTGTGCCTGTTAGCAGTGTTGTTGTTCAAGAACATCTTGTCCATGCCTTTGAGAGCTTCAGTCAGGTAGTTTTGGAGGGCCGTGAGGGCGGCGCAGATCGCAGGGGCCCCAAAGCCGTGGGTGATGAGGCTGAAGTGAGTCAAGCAGCTCTGAATGCCCGGTTCCAAAATGGGGGTGGGCCGGCTGTTCCCAATGGGCGTTCTGTCCTGCGCCAAGAGATCTGTGAATTCTTTACAAAGTTGCCTGCAGGGAAGAGAGAAAGGCAAAGAGAGAGAAGAGATGTTGTTAGGCTTGTCCAACAATCCAACCAAAGGGGTAGGATCAAGCTAAAATTGATCCCAAGGCATGGGGTGGGACCTTTTTGCCACCATCCTTTCCCCCAGAGGTTCTTGGACCAGGCAGGGCGAGCCAGCAGCTCCCTGCTCAGAATGATGCTCTCCAGGGGATAACACCAGTTCTGGAGATTCAAATCTCTCCAGCAGCCACAGGGATGGTTCTGAAGCACTGTGAAAACCCAACCCTGCCTGGTGACCTCAGAAACAACCAGGGTGAAAGGGAAATGAGCCCTGG
Source organism: Zonotrichia leucophrys gambelii (assembly GCF_028769735.1). Classification (NCBI taxonomy): domain Eukaryota; kingdom Metazoa; phylum Chordata; class Aves; order Passeriformes; family Passerellidae; genus Zonotrichia; species Zonotrichia leucophrys. The sequence continues at coordinate 109,258,854 of NC_088172.1, read as the reverse complement.
ATCTGCCAAGCACTCATTTCTGGAGGCCTGGCCCTGGCTCAAGGCAGCTCCCAGAAATTCTCTTCCTGAAGGAAAGCACGGCCATGCACTGAGAGCTATTGGATGCCACAGGGACCTGGTGCGGGGAAGGGCTAAAACAGAACCTCTGAGACTGCTCAGGCTGGACCACCTTACTGAGAAAAATCAGGATTTTGGGACTCCATGCTGGCTTATTCATGGCCTGAGAAGCCAAGCAAGCACTTCACATTTTATTCTAGGGGCATGACACCCCAATTACCACATCAGAGTTGACATCTGGCTCCTGGTTGTTTGTCTGCACCTTTGAAAAATCTGATTCGATTTTTCTAATGAATTCACACATAAACATTTTATTTTAAATCACTCTGGTCCAAAAGACCTTCAAGTCAACAGGTGCCTGGGCAATGCAGAAACCCTGGAGGCTGGTGGGGTTCCCACAGGAATAGTTTCTTTGAGGATACCCAAAGGATTCAGGTTTTTTTAAAGACAGGTGCCACCCAGGGACTGGAGATAAAAAAGATCAGAATTAAAAGGAGAAAAAAAAAAAAGAAAAGAAATCCTTAAAAAAGACATCCAGCTCTCATCCTCTGAAATTCTCTGAAATTCCCAGTGGGTTAAAGGTTTCAGAGGGTGAGGAAAGATAAAGGTCTACTTCTATGTGTATTATCCATTAAGAAAGTGCAAGAGAGGAAACTTTGAATTTGGAGAACAAACAGTAATGAGTCCAACATTTTACATCTTCAAAGAGCAAAGCAGGGTCTGCGAGCAATTAAAGTTCTGGGACATTAATATCTTCTGACCCTGCGGAAAAGGGCAATCAAATTCCAATCACGTCTAAGAAACATCTGGACAAATTTGAGCAAATGATTTTTCAACCCTCCATATATTTCTTTAAATTACACTGTCATCGGAGGCAAGCCACGTCCCAGAGCATGAAAAAAATGAGAGCTGTTTGGGCTGGGATTTTCCTTTATTTTCTTTTTTTTTTTTTTTTTTTTTATTTTGCCCCCTTTTCATTCCTGACAGACAAAGATGTGTGAACACTCAGCACCCAGTGCCGAGTACCCGAGCAAACCATGAAGCAGCCTGGGAGGCACAGCCTGATGTAAATCATCCCATACAGCACACCCACAGAGGAAGTCCCAAGGGACAGAAATGGGGTGGGAGGGGGCAAATCGAGAATCATTAGCAGTGCATTTTGGAGGGCTTTTCTTTTTTTTCTTCTTTTTTTCCTTTTTTTTTTTTAATTAAATCATTTGGGAAAGGCATTGCAATTTGGTAGCAGACAGACAGGTGTGTCTGAGCAGCAGCAGGGACAGAGAAACACGCTGTGAAAGCAAATTATAAAATTTTGGACCACTTTACATAAAAATTCTTTAACTGGGGATGGCTTGGAAGTGATGCACAACATCTGGGGGAGTATCCCCTGTAATCTGTATAGGGGCGCGGTCTGTTGGCAGGATCTACACTGCAAAAGGGTGCAGAGGTCCTTTGGGCGATTTGAGCATCCTTCCTCCCCGAGGGGCTGCTGGAATTTAGAGCCTGGAAATTCCGTTTGCTTTCCAAAGGGGCTCAGAGGAAGAGTTTGAGGATTTTCCCCGAGAAGGGCAGAAGGACAAGGGTTGGCTTGGCACTCACTTTGTAGCAAGCAGCATGTTTTTCCTGGAGTGGAGGTCGCTGGGGTCCGTGTGCTGTCTGTTCAGGTACTCAGAAACAGCTTTGGCTGGGAACTCCGTTTCACAGATGTACCCAAAATCCCGAGCTAAATGAACGGCCTCACCTGCAGGGAACGAGACGGGAATTAACCCCTTCGGGCACCCCGGGCCGGGCTGGGCTGGCTCCGACCCGCGGGGACACCGGGCGGACCCACGGCTCCCCTGGGGACACGGGCTCCTCTGAGCCGTGTTTGGAATCCTCTCATCCCCCATTTCACCTCAGGGACAGGCTCCAGTTCTGTGTTTTCCCCCCACAAGCCCTATTTTGGGGACAGAAGTCGACGGGACAGATTTTGAGCTGGTGGGATTTGTCTTTGCACTCGTGTGGGTCTGTACCCATCAGAACGGAGGGAAGAGCTCACACACGCACACCACACACACACACAAAACTTTAACTGGACCAAGGAAAAATGCAAGAGGAAACTGCTCAAATCCTGAAAAACTAAGGACCCAAACTTCTCTAAAAAGCAGAGAAACCATTCCTGTTTCAAAATCTCATTGTCCAAAATCTTACAGATATGGATATATTATGAATGTTAATTCTTTGTGGGACGTTATAGACAATTTATTCACGCACAAGGCACTTGCATCATTATCACAGTTATCGCCACATCTGTAAAATTATGGAGATAACTGCATTTAGCCTGATGGCAATTTAAAAATCTGCATTTTTAACTGACCATCATGCAACAAGAACTCTTGTCTGCCGGGTGGAAAGATAACAGCTAATGGCAACTTTTTCTGGGAACAAAATAATTATTATTCTAACTCTAATTCTAATTCACTTTCCCTGCCTGCCTGGTTTCAGGTTTCTTGCCTACAGAGATTTGTGTCATCCAACTCCTACTGATGTACTTCACGCCACAAGAAGAAGACAGTAGCTGCAGAATGGAGGAAAAGAGGAGGAGGGGGGAAAAAACCCTCTCAGACTCTAGAGGGATTCCACCAGATTATAGCTCAGCCCCTCTAGAATAAAGCGTTAAACCCTTTAAAGCATCGCCCGAGGGACGAGGGGGAAGATTTCCAGCGAGCAGGTATGTCTAATAACTCCAGCACCGAGTTATTTTTAACCATCGGGAGCTGCTTTCCAACGTCATCTCCTGCTCTCCAATGGCTCTCGCTAATCATCAAACCAGTTAATGAAGGCCAGGGCACCGGCAGAGCCTGGAGAGGGGATCCCGAGCCGGGCAGGGTCCCCCCGGGCAGGCTCCGGGCACCGAGGGCCGGGAGCGACCGGAGCGTTCCTGTTCCTGTCCCTGGCCATGCAGGAGCAGCTCTGCTAAACCGGGCTGCTGGCAGCAAGGAGGAAAATAAAAAAAGAAAAAAAGAAAAAAAAAAAAAGAAAAAAGAAAAAAAGGAGATAAAACTCCATCATGTGCAGCCTCTTCCAAAAGGAGGGAACCCTCTGGAGGCAAACTGTTGGTTTGTAAGGGAATCAGGGGAGAGGAGGTGAATGTACACCTTGCTGCTCGCTTGACACAGATTTTAGCATCGCTGCACAAAACCCCACCGGCTTTTGAACCTCGCACCGGCCGCGGGGAGGGGCTGGCGCTGCTGCGAGCAGAGGGCACGGTGTTCCACACACACCTTGGGGTGAAGCAGGGCACCCGAAATGCTTCACAAATTCTGTAGCGACACCTGTAACCCACCCTGAGCCTGGCACTCCCGGGAGAGGAGGAGCTCCCACCCCTCTTTTTGCGAGCCTTCCCCCAGCTCTGCAAGCAGCAAGGTCTTGTCGCTCACATAACTCAATCAAAAGAGTGGAAAAGTTAATATCTAGCACAAATATTTGCGCTGGCTTTATACGCAGAAGAGATAAGTGGATTATTTATACGCCTCTCGGTGTGTGTGTGTGTAATGCAGATACATATAATTCATAATTGCATCCATACTATTCCTGTTAGGTTTTTTTTGGAGGAAGTCCAACTTCTCTTAGCATAAACACGCACATAACCCTAAACTTATTAGTGGCTCTAAGTTTTCCTTGTCGATATAGTAACAACAAATCAAAGAAACACGCTGGCCACCAAAATGTCATTAGCTGACTTGAAATTACTTGAAATTTCAGTCTGCCTTTCCCTCTCTGCTTCCTGAGGGGTAGCTGGTGTCTTTGTTCAGCTCCACACACCTTAAGGGAAATCGAGCTCTGCTACTCTTAAATTCTCTGCTTTCTTACCAAAAAAGGGGGATAAAAGTAATTTTGCATTATTTTTCCTCACTGAGCATCCTGTAGTGGCCATAAATCAGCTCATGAAGAGCGAATTATCAGGAGGATGGAGATCTGGAGTCGGAGATCACAGAATGGAAATTAACAGGATGAGGAGTGGGACTGCCCTGCAGAGTTACACACGCACACAAATGCACACGCACACATCCACGTACACACACGGAAACACTCGCTCACTCTTGCCACCAAGAGGAATCAGTGATCCTCCAGCCAGTGACTTCGTTTTTGGGAATGGGATCCTTAACCGTGACCGTGTTCATCCCAACCCACCCTGATTTTCACCTCTGCAGGGTTTTCCCACCTGATCCCAAAAGTTAGTGGGTTTGTTGATTTTTGGGAGGTTTTTTGTTTGCTTGTTTGTTTTGGGTTTATGGTTTGTTTGTTTTTGGGGTTTGTTTTGAGGGTTTTTTTTGTGAATGTCAGGCAGGAGCTCAGAGCAGGGGTGTGAAGGGTCATGCGACCCTCGGCTTACCTTCCACCAGGGAGGTGAGTAAAGTGACATTTGCGGCCTTACGCCTGCCGGCTGGTAAATTCAAACCGATTTTTTCTAGCCTTTCTCGCAAAGATCTCCCCCCGTTTTTCGATTTGGCTCTAGAATTGCAAAGAAATTAACATCGTGATTAACCCCGCAGTGTTCCTGGAAGAAACGTTTAGTCTGTGCAGTCAGCGAAGCCTGGGAGGGTTTTCACTCCCCGTTAAAGACTCTGGGGGTGTTGATTTCTGCTCGGGTTTGCTGGGATTTTCTTAATTTCACCCAGGGGGTAGAAGTGGGGATGAACCCACTTTTCTCCCGATTTTATCCAGGGAAATCAAAGAACGCCAAACAGCAATAATTAATGGAAAGGTTCTAATCTAGAGAGCAAGTGGGTATGATGCCAGATTGTATTAAGATGTAGTAAAGGGATGGGCAGGAAGGTAGAGGAGGATTAAACCCTCTGTTATTCCAGGAAAGAGCCAGAATGAGACGAGAGAATTAAAAAAAAAAAATCTGGAAAGTTCGAAGGGAGTGTGTGTGCGCCTGTGGATAAATTGAAAAGAAGGGAAATATTTATAATTAAACTGTTTCCCGCCTGTGAGTGTGCTCCTGTGCGAGGAGGCGATGCTGAGAGGAAGAGCTCACCTGAGGCAGAGCGCGCTATAAAGAGGGAATGGATTGCCTGGGGGGAAGATTGGAATATCTGTCGGAGGTTACTGATAAGGGCAATAAAAGGGTGAGTGAGAAATTCAGAGCTATTGTTCGAACGCCCATACATATGTAAACCCCCAGGGATGAAATCTTGCCACCTGCGAAGTTAGCGAGAGTTTTGGCACCTAAGAACAAAATCTATCCCAACTCTCTCCTAATTCTTACCTAAAATTTGTTTAAGAATTAGAAGTCGCACTTAGAGAAAGGAAATCAGGAACTACAGAGAAGCCAGACTGGCTTCCCACTATTTTATATCGAAGTAAATGGGGGCTGCATGGCAGAATTGCAAGAGAGCAGCTTTCTACGTCTCATCTGCTCTGAACCAAAACCTTGTTTAAAATTTAGATTCAAGATAGGAACTGAAGTCAGCAGCAGCCAATAATTATGGCTTGGGCCACGTCCAGAAATCTGCTGAAGTTCAATAATAATGCTTCTTTACCTTGGTAATTCTATTTTCTACAGAGCATCTCTCAGATGTCCTCCCTGCTCCATTTGTAGCTGTGCACAAGGAGCAGGCAGGTTTGCATCTGTAAGTAAAAATCTCTGCTGCTCTCCCTGGCAGCTGAACAATGATTACAGACATTCACATGGAACAGCAGCTATTTTAGGAGACCCCAATTCTCATGTGGATATTTGGGTCTGACCAGATGTAGCAGAACTCTCTCCCTCATCTCCAGACACAGACCCAGAGCCTTTGATATCCTCACAGAATTTTTTGCGGGGGCAAGGGGGGAACAGCAAATACCGTCTTTATTTTAAAGCACCTTAGAGCCAATGTATCCCAGTTGCTGCTATAGGAGTTTTCAATATATTTCCTCCTCTAAGATTAGCAACTTTTAAACATGATCTGAAGTTTATTCATTGTCAGTTTGCATGCATCTGTCCCTGTTTAAAAGTTAGGATTTTTATTCCAGTCTGGTGTCTCCCTCACACACAGATAATGAAGTCTTGTACTCTCGCAGCCTGAGTGCGTGAGCTGGTACCTCACGTTGTAACCTCGTGGCTTCTCCCCTGTTGTGACTGGAGACAGAGCCTGAGCTCACCTTTCCTACAGACAGGCCGAGCTGACAATCCACAGTCCCTCAGGCACTGCCAAGAAGAAAAAGCCCTTTCTCCCTGCTACCCTTTCCAGCTAATGGCCTCAGAGCTTAAATTCTTGCTGCTTCTACATAAAAGCTGAGTCTCCCACACGTTATGATAGAGTGGCAACCCCCATCACCAATAACCAACAACCTCAAGGTTATTCCTTGCTCCTCACTTTCTTCAGTGCCAACAATGCCAACTACTTTGAGGTCTTCATCAAAATCCAACAGGACATTAGTGGGTGATTTGCACAAATATTAAGCAGCAAAGGCCTCTAGACCAGCTGTGATCTGCAGCAACTTTCTCTGTGTGAAGCACAAAGTTTCTGACTTTCAAGGCTACCTGTTGGTGGCTTTTCTTTAGACAGGTTTGCCTATCAGATCCCTGCCAATTCCTTGTGTGACACCATTTGTCATAATTGACATAATTGCCTGATCGTTACTGTCATACAGAGCAAACCTCGTGTGTTTATCTAGGAAATCCCTAGAATTACATCAGCTCCTGAAATACTTGCAGTTCAGCCTGAAACAATGTCCCATCAGGGCATTTTATTTTGTCCACTTTCTGAGAGAGAAGTATGAGGAGGAGAAAAGAGATAGAAAGTGTGTGCAAGGACAAGGAGAAAATCTTTCTGTCTCAGTTCCTTCATTTGTGGCTAAACAAGGCCAAATCTTTCTCTACTCTCCATATATTCATCCCAATGTTTGAACACAGCATATTTTTGCCTTATCACCAGCATTACACACACAGGCTCTGACAGTGGGATCAATGCACATCTGAAATCATCTGTACTGTTGACCAAGGGTTTCTGGAGCATGCAGGGAGGCCCAGACACATTCCCAGATTTTCCCCAGCCTCTTACCTTCTAAGTACTCCTCCTAGGAGGGATGCGTTCAGACACTCTGGAGGGGAAAGGCGTCTCTGAACTTCTCCCACCGTTACTTTGTACTTTGAAGTTGAGCTAAGCAAAGACAAGCGGCCAGGTACAGAGCAAAACACCTCTCCGGTGTTGACTGAGATGCCACCCAGGAAGCCATCTTTATTCATCATCAAAGAAGTAACAGATTTTGGAGGAACCGGAACTGGAGAGAGAAAAGGGGAGGGAGGGGAGAGAGAAACCATCAGGCCACGAAGGAGCACAGGGTAAGCACAGTCTCTCTGACATGCACAGAACAGCAAAATGAAAGGGAGTTTTGAATCTCTGGCTACCTCCAGCAACCTAAAGGGTGCTGCTCCCCCAACCTCTAGGAAAGTGCTCCATGAATGATGGATGGAGAGAAGGGTGGTACAGTACAGCCTCTATGCAGGGTTTGATCATTGGGAAATAAAATACATATTGGCAAGCACCTGGCAACTTTCGGGTCTGAGCCTGTGTCTCACCCAGAGCCCCCCGATGCCTTTTGTACAACGGACAGCGCCTTTCTGGAGGGGAAAAAAAGAGGAAAATTTACTTTTTTTTGGCTAATGCTTCCATTACTGCTAAGCTGAGCCAGGAATAAATTCACTACACAAAGGGAGTTGCTGTCTTAAATAAGTATCAAGGCTGGAGGATACAGCAATGAGAAGACAGCTCTGTTATTGCTTTGTGTTTTTATTAAGTCTGGTTTATGAAATAAAATGAGTCTTTTCCTTCAGAAAAATGAACACCAGGAAAAAAAATATCTGGTCTAACCGAGGTGCTCTCCACTCTGATCATATTGTGCTGTCCGTGAATTAGAAGGAACTCTCCTGCCCCTAAATAAAACTGATTTAGTTACTGCAACACGTATTTAAAGGTAGTCATAGGGAAAAGTAAAAGGAGAATGATAAAGTGAAACTAAACAAAATAAAACCATGTTGTTCTCTCTAAGATATTAAAAATAAGTTTTTCTTTTCTCTGAGAAACCAGTGAGGTTATTTTAAGAGTAACCAAGGGATTATAACGAACAAATTCCTATAATAGCAACCAGACACACTCAGAAATAAACAAAAAAAATTGGTTGAACTAAAACTGAGAGCAATTCCCCTGTGACATGAATTTTGTTTACAAATGAACTTAAATAACTCGCTCATAATTGTGTGTAACTGTTATGATTTACAGCAGGTGCTCTAATCAATCACCCAATCACTTTAATTTATAGGGAGCCTCGCTGCTTTTTCCCAGTTGTTTCATTTCTGCAAGTAATTGATAACAAACCATACTTAAGGTATGTTTTATGCAGGAGTTAATAAGAGCTGACAGCTGCTACTGCAGCTTCCTCTTGGATCCGCGGCAACACGAGTTCCCTTATAGAAAATATAGGCTGAAATTGGGGCTTTCGCTGGTGGGAGAGCCCTGGCAGTCCAGCGGGCATGTTTCAGAGGAGAAGACTAATTGATTACACACCCTCTTCAAGCAGATACTGCTCCACAATCTCCCCTTTCCACTCAATCAATTGCAAAACCAATTCGGCAAATAATAAGGTTCTATTATGCACATATGCCAGCTATTTAGGTAGTTATAATACATGTCAGTTAAGTCATAAAAGCCCTGTTTATTTGCAACATATCTGGAGAATCAAACCATTAGGGTTGAGCGGATATTTAAGTCGTCTGGAGCTGCTAAACAATAAGATCGGGTATCCTAATATATTACCAAGTGCTAACTACTGGGCAATTGCCAATTTTATAACCTCAGTGCATGGAATAGACACAACCGTGTTTCACTGTTTTTATTGCAGATCATTTCCTACTGCCAGACCAGACCCCCACAATAAAAGCTCTATAACAGCTAAAAACCAAAAGGCATGTCGATTTTAGATATACATATTGCTTCGAATGCCTTGTATATAGTCTCCAGTATAAACAAATTATTTTGAGTGGCTTGACTTCAGGGAATCGGAAAGTGAAATGGATTCCTATTTCTCTATTATTTTTAGTTAGGCACTTTATGCAGCTCATAAAGGTGGTTTCAAATAGTTTGAGAATGGCTCAGAAATAGTCATAAAGGAGTTAGAGGCCTGCTCCTGCTTTCGTTGATATTATTAGGATTTTTTTGCCGTTGATTCTATAGGAAAAGACTCGTTTGTATAGCAGAGGCAGTACCAGCAGACCAAAAACTTGTATTTGCATTTCCCCCCTCAATATATGTGAATATATCTCTTATTTCATGCACAATGATCTGTCTGAGTGAAACATCAGGTAGAAAAATAGAAATTAAAAAAAGTAAAGTTGGATAAAAGCAGTGCCACCAGACAGATTTTCATGACTGGCATTTTTTTTTCTTGGGACAAACACACCGGCTCTGTGGTTCGAGTACACCTTTACCGTGGCTATATTTAGTGACCAGTTTATCAGGTCACTGTCCAGTGAACTGAGAAATTAAACAAGAGGCAGCAATTCCACGAACATCTGATCTTAGTCCAAACTCACTAAAGAGAGAAGGACCAGTGCAATGCTTAAATGTACCTCACCCCGCTCGCTTTGGCCTTTTGGAGCACTCATTACATTAGTTAACCTTTGAATTATGGATTTTCACGTGCTCGGTGGGGTTTTTTTCCCCCTCCTTGCAAATTGCTTTTGGGAAGCAGGCTGGCTCCCTTCCCTGCTATGCTGAGAGCTCCTCAGCTTCTTTTCCTAGCAGTGTTTCCCTGAAAAGGACGGGATGAACAAACCCATCAGCTGGAGCCTGATAGCTCTGAACCCATCTGAGAGGCTTGCCAGGCGGTGTAAGCATATCTATCGCAATTTCATAGCTTCGCAGAGATCTATTCTATCTAGGCTCTATATCTTCTGTAAATTACCTAATGCCGCCTCAAAAAAAGTGTTTGCCACGGAATGAATTATCTCTATCTATATCATATCTATATGTTTATCATGGCTGGAGCTTTTCAGGCACAGCCCAGACATCAGCAGAGATAACAGAACGTGGAGCTTTGGTGGGTGAGGAGATCTCCACGTCCGTGCGGGCGGCTGCCTGTGTCAAATCCCCGCGCCTATGTAAATAAACCCGAATGCAGGGTGTATTTTTAGCCAATGTCAACTTCCCCAGTTGGTCAGGGACTGCCACAACTGCTGAAATGACACAGAAAATAACACACAAGTATCCACGCAGCGTCCCCACCGCTCCTGCTTTCACTTCATCCCATTTAGTTCTTGTCATCCCCAGCAGAAACTGTTCGATTTTCTTTCACTCCCAAACTCTACTTGCTGCGTGTGTGTGAGCACTCACAAATACATTATTCCCCCTTCAAAATCTCTGCTTTCTCTCTTCTTTTATCTTTCCTTATTTACCTGCATTGTCTCTTTCTTCCCCCTCTCCTTTTCCATCCCTTTATCTTTTTTCTTCCCTCTTTTTTTCCTTTCTCTCCTCCTGTGGTTACTTCCAGCCTCTTTGTCATTTCTCCCCCTTCCATTTCTCTTCAGCTTATCAATAAACCGGGAGAGCAACAGTAGCCGCTTGATTTGTTAGTAATTATAAGCATACTGTTCCTGCAAACGGGATCTCTAGATGAGTGAGATCGCTTTAGAACGACAGCAGGAAATGGTGGGGAAATGGAGCATGGCGAAACTCAGCGTGAAGCTTTCAGTTCTTTACATGTTTACAATTTTCTGTGCATACATTAAGTCTTAGGCTTTTTCTTTCTTTCTTTTTTTTTTTTTTTTTTGGTGGTGGTGGTTTTCTGTTGGGCTGCTCGCTACAAAAGTGTGAAAATGCTCACAAAGTGGAGATGGGGTGAAAAAAAGCTGTTTTGACGACAGTAAAACTAAAGAGATAATAGACTTATGTCCTGCAAACAGCTGTTCAATAAGGGTTTAAACTATGGCTATCATCGCAATAACCCAGCTGAATAATATCGTAGTCCAACAGTCAGTTAAATTACCAATCAGGAGAAATATTTCTCGTGTTTTTTACTAAAAAACGCCATGAGCAACTTAATTACTAATAAACTATCAAGCTACTTTCAAAATTTTCACTCTGCCCGGGCTTTAAATGAGTAAGAAGTTCTTTGTCCATGCTAACAACGGGACTTCGTTGTAGGTGGTGATTCGGTCTGACTCAGAAGCCAAACCTAAAACGTCCGGGAACAGCGCCTGAGACGCTGAAACTGAAGAGTCCCGGATCTTATCTTAATTTTAAGGGAAATTAAGACAAAAAACACAAAAAGTGCGCGTTCATCTCTCATTTCCTCCTGTCCCCCTCGCCCCCTGCTCGCCTCCAGCCCCTCTACCCCACCGAAAGCTGAATTCCAAGGTGGAATGTATTCCCTCGGAACTGTTGTGCATTTAATTAAAGGGGATCCTCAGGTTCAGTGGGTAACCCGGGAATGAGCACGAAACTGAAGCAGCATCTCCTGAGCCCCACATCCATCACCTGAAAACCGAGGCCAGAGCGGTTCTCAGTTAATCATTGATCAGCTGCTCCGAGGGGTGGGCAGGAAACTCGTGCTGGATTATTAACAGCCAAAAACAAAAGGTTAAGACACCTTCTTTCGTGTGTTTCCTTAAAATAGGAGGAACAACGGGAGCGTGTTTGCAAGACCATGAATTAAGGGCTTCAAGTTAAAATGGCCTTTCATGCTAAATCAGATGTGAGTGTGCAGGCGATCGTCAGAAACAGCTGAAAGTAAATAAATACATCAGAATAATTTTAAGGTCACTGACTGTGCCCCAGAGTCACAAAAAATTAACTTGGGACTCAGGCCATGTAAGGTTTTGCAGGAAGACAACTTCTTTCACCATAGAGAGTGCCAAGGAAATTTCAGATAAGCATTTGACAAGGGGACCGATCTTTTATTCCTAACACATGGCAAAACTGCTCTTCATTTCAGCAAAAATCAAGAGAAAGGCCTCAAAACGTGCAGCCGGTAAGCTCTGAAAGCTGAGTTGAATCTGATATTAATGTTCTTGGTGATTATTATCATCTTGATGATTTATCTGGTTCCCTCCCTCCCACTTCCACCACCCAAACCTTAATGGAAGTGGGAGTTAGAGATGATTTTTTAATGTCTCGTTGGATTTTTAGGCTGTTAATGTACCGCATCCTTCTCATTATTAGTTTATTGATTGTTCATTGACCAGCCCCCTTCAAATCGTATTAACCACCCTCTGCCAGCTTAGATTAGGGGAGTTTAAAAAGCACCTTTCATTATTTCAGCGCCACCACCACCACGGTGGAGTTCAGGCTTGGTAGCTTAATGCTCGCTCTAATGGGGCAGCTAAGAGACAAGGGGCCACGGTCCCTGCCTATTGCATTAATAGCTCAAAGGGGGCTAATACAGAAAATTAGCCTTAAACGAGCTCTGGAGATCTCCAAATGAAAGAGCCATTTATCACGCTGGCTACCTTCACTCCACTCGTTTGCTCTCTCTACTGGGAACAACTCATTTCCTCTTAACTAAATTACTTCAGAAATGTCAAGTAAGCTCGGGTAGCAAACATAACAAGAGCCTGGGTATATGTAAGCTGTTGTGTGGGATCGATACGTGAGATCAATCAATAGCCGTGTATGAATCCCGATATAATTTCCTTAATATTTTGGCAAAGCTTTTGCATAGAGAGATAATTCCCTCTGCAGGCCTCTGAGGCCATAAAGAAACAGACACAGCCTGGGTGATATAATTAGAGTTTAGGCTTTAAATCCTCATCATACTTTTCCCACTGCTTTGCAATGAAAGAATTTTAGGCACTGAGCTGGGATTGGGTGGAGCAGACCCACTGCAATTCTCTTGTACAGAATATGAGCCCCAGGAGTGCTCCACTGCACAAAAATCTGTCAGTACCTGCGTGTCTGTCTGTCTATCTATCCGTGCCATCTGCCTGCAAGAACGACTGACAGAGTTTAAATAACTTGTTCTTGTTTCAAAGTACACCCTCATAGCTACAAACTGCAGGGAACAAAGCGAAATTGATACTGAAGGCTGTGCTGCTCCTTCCCTCGTCCTGATTAAATATTGACTGCCACGAATGTGACCTGCTATTTATTACCCATTTCTCTTCCTCTGCACCCAGGAAACTCGCTGTGCAAAAACCCCAAAAATTAAAAAAAAAAAAAAAAAAAAAAAGGAATGAAGAAATAATACAATATTCCTTTATGCTGGAAAGTTTCTTGGATCTCAGCCTTACTTCTAAGGAAGAAAATGCTGCTGCAGTGACTTTTAAAGAGTCGCAAATGCATCTCGGGCTCTTTCTTAGTAACCTTATTTCCAAAGAGCATGTGTCTCCTGTTCATCATGTGTTAACTCAGGGTATCTCTTCTGGCTGCAAATAGGCACAAGTAATCCCACCTAGATGGGACTGGGTCTCTTCGGGCAGCAGCTGCTCCATCTGCAATGCCCACACACACGAAGCACACCCAAATATATGCCTAATGCGCATAAAAACCTCTGCCTAGTACGTAATAATTGCAGGCATTGACATTCTAGTGCCACTCGCTGTCTAATTGCACCACCCAGCACGCACACGGGAATGTCTGCGCTGTCCTCGTCAGCTAAAGGAGGGAGACACAGGCGGGCTGTGTGTTAAAGGGAAAGAATAAAAAAAAAAAAAAAAAAAAAAAGAAAAAAAAAGAGTGTTTTGGATTGTGTATTCTGCGAAAGACCATCATGGAACAACCTTAGAAGGAGTCTCTCGACCACAAATCAAGTGTCAATTAATCAAACGCACCCAAGAGGGAGTGTATGAGGTGTCAAGTGGGGGTGGGGAAGAGGGAGGAGAGTGAGAAAAAAAAAAAAAAAAAAGTTAAAAATGCAAGAAGAAACGGTCAGGTTACAGACCTTGAGTATAAACACCACGAAACATTCAAACTGAACCAAAACAGCAGAAACATACAACCCTTTTGGGTTTCTTTTCTTTTTAAAGTTAAGTAACGTTCAATTTTCTTAAAAAAAACCCACCAAACCCTTCGACCTTTCAAGCAATAGTCATAAATGGTGCTGTCAAATGGTCTTCAAGTTTTCATTAGTCCTTACTCAAATAACCAGACCTTGATCTTGTGTGTGAAAGAGAGACCGTACATGGGTATTTAAATTAAAAAAGAAAAAATACAACAACAAAAAAACCCCAAACAACCGACAACAAAACAAACAATAAATACACGGAAAGACCTCATGCTGCCTTCAACACATTTTACATAAACACCCTCCCTGTTATTTTGCTTTACATCCTAGAAAATCGTCGCTGTTAAACTATTTGTGCGCATTTGACAAATAACAAGGTCCTGGAGATAAGCGCCGTTGATAGTAAGCATAAGGGACAGCGTTTTTAAACCTCATCTCTAGTACTTAAAATTGAATCTAGAAATAGAAACTCCTTAGATAATTAAAGATAGCTTTCCCTCCATTTGCAGCGTGTGATCTGTTTAATGTCTATCAGCATAACACAACACTAATCGCCAAGCATCTCCGAGTCACTGTCAGAGAAATGTAAAAAAATTAAGCAGCTGCAATACGCCCAAAATGAGTTATTGTAATTACATTTAATTAGTTTAATTAGTTAATTATTTTGCTTACAGCTGTACAAGAGACTGCAAACATTTGTTAATATCACATTCGCTTTAACAGTATGGGGTGATTCTGCAGTTGCACTAAATCATGGGCGCATATGCAGGAAGAAGTAAAAAATGGGCACGGGGAAGGGGGGAATCTTGGGGGAAGGGGGGAACCTTGGAGGGCTGAGTCTGCCTTTCCATGGGCATCTCTTTCTCTCCTCTCCGCGTTTGATTCGCCTGGGAAATGCATTGAAGCCCCAAAGGGAATCAACCCCATTAAAAGCCAAGGGGTCCCCACCGAAGAGAATCGGGGGAAGAAGGGGAGGGAAGGGGGGCGGTGTTGGAGCACGGGGTGCCCCATTAGAGAGGATTCGTGTAATTAAACCCTTCGAAGGGCGGGGGAGGCGGGGATATAAACTTTTCCTTTCTCATGTCTTATCCCTTCACTCTATCTGCTGAACCAATCAACTATTCATCTTGCTGCCACGGGCGCCTGCTTCCCGGAGAAATTCATTGCCCCAAAGTCAAAATATATCATGAAGATATCGCTACACAGTAAAAAGTTTGTCTAGCTTGTTGGAATAATCCATACCTTTTTTAATGACAGACTGGTCCAATAAGTTCATACCGCTGTTATTGGCATCTTCAACTGACTGTGGATATAAAAACATCACTATTCAAATTGACTGGATATTAAAGAATCACGTACATAAATCATGTCATTCCAAACTGGAGTCCCTGTTATTTCCATTTATATTAATTCACTGGAGGAGGAGGGATTTTTTTATTGTTGTTACTATTATTATTATTATTGTTATTATTATTTTCCCCAATAGACAAGGAAATTAAATTCTTACAAATTATATAGTCTTCTAATAAAACAAAAGGAGGTGTGAAGCATATGGGGTGCAATACTGGTTTTGTTATCTTATAAAACATAGATATCACATAGACTTCTTTGCATTCCATAAAGCTTTATATTTCTTCCTTTGAAAATGTGGCAATTTGGCAACATCTGCAAGATCTATTGCATGACATAAATGAACACGATTAAGGACAACTTAAATGCTCCCTCCCCTTTCCTCCCCCTCCTCCTTTTTCTTTTTCTTTTTTTTTTTTGTTTGTTTGTTTAACCCTGCTACATCTTACTAATTCAAGGGCCATTTACTTTTTATATATCATAGTTTACATTATGGACTTTTAATTAAAGCCTGAGCCTTTCGGAGCGCTGTGCAACGCCCACATCGTACAGGGGACGAGCAGAGAGAGATTTACAGCTCCCGAGGTTGCTTTCATGTCCTGAATTAGTGGGGACGGGGAGGGAGGAGCAGGAATACACATTATCAAAAGTATGAACCATCAAATTGATTGCCCAGGAAAAAAAAAGTCTCCGAATTTCAAAGCCTTCTTTCCCCATTTTTCCCCCCTTTCTTTCCAGCCTGCCGAGGAGCACACCTGTTATTATGGCATTAACTTATTTAGCAGGGAAGAGAACAAAGACGGGCACAGAGGGCACAGCAAATGTTTGGTTTCATTTCTCAAAATGAAAGTGGCATATACAAAACCCCCCCAAACAAACCAAAATTACTGCTGAGTCTGTGTTCGGCACAGTAAAACCATGTCCGAAAAAGAAGAGGTGTCGTAAGAACAATTAATAGCAGAATTCTGACAGGTTCCGTTTCAGGGTAAATTCTGAGGTAAAGGGAGACCTTTGGGTTTCTTGGCTTTATTATTTTATTTTCCCCATTACTATTACTAAAGAGTTTGGGTTTTTCAGTGTTTTTGTGTATCTGGGGAGTTGTCACGTTTTTCCTTGACAAGCGAAGCACCTTTCCAGCACAACAATGATTTACTTCACCATGATTTTAACTTTATCTTTGCTATGCCGAGAAGCTGAGCTTATTCGGATCCGGCCCTTATCTCCGTCTCTGTGCTCAGTGGAGACATTCCAGATGGAATGTGGTTTAGGAGAAAATTACATCTCCCCAAAACACGATGGAACAATATTTTCTATGAGAGCTTTCCCTTCATTTTCCTTGAATCCACCCTCAAACGAGCGCACACACAGAGCGGTGCCTTATGTGCTGTGTTTGGGCATGGCTGTCTCTCTCTCTCTCTCTCTCTCATAATCAATAGGCTACATACCTAAAGGGCACAAAATAAAATTACAAAGTCTTCCCTCCTTTCCCTGAGCAGCTCCCAACGAGGGATGATGAGCAAATCTTGCAGCCTGCTGGAGTGCAGCGTGGCGCACCTCGATGGCACAGAAACCGAGGTAAACGTGAAACATCACCTTTTCCTTTTTTCTTTTTTTTTTTTTTTTCTTTTTCCCCCCATCTTTCCTCCTTATCTCACCTTATCTCTGGTTGCGCGCACCCTTTATGCGTGTGCGTGCACTCAGCTCGCTCCATCAGCAACGTGGGTTAGTTGTTGTAGTTAATGAGAAGACTCCTGTCTGATTTTCTATCTAATTACGCCCTCCTGCTGGGTTTTTGTACAGGATATTCGCTCAGCATGCTGGCAGTTAATAGTCACAGAGAGGATCGTAAAGATTTAATTAGGACTGCATGCGGAAACGTGGAAAAACAACTCAGACTTTTAATTACTAGACTTCTTTAGTTAAAAGTGATACCAGGGGTTACTTTATAAGAGACTTGGGTGTTTTGGTGCAACTTAACTTTCCGTGTCTCTAGCTAGTGCGTAGCAGCAGCGTGAGTGAGGAGGAGGAGGAGCGGAGGTGTGTGTGCAGGGAGGGGAAAGGTGATGAGTTTCCAGATATACTTGGAAAATCTGGAGAGGAAGATTCCCCTCCCTTCCCTCCTCCAATAATCTGATAGCGTGAAGAGTCCTAAGTTCTACCTATAACCACTTTATTCAACTTCTGTGGATACATCTGAGCGAAAACCTTAAAAACTGAGCTCCATATTTTCCTTCAAAGAGTCTGAATTTCCCCCTCCATTTTTCCTCCATCGAACCCTTTATTACTGTAATCCTACTTTAACCCAGCCGGTGAGAAAAATATCTGGGAGTGCAAAGGTGGATTTTTTTTTCAGAGTCCCTATTAGAAGATGCAAATTTTTGTTCAATAAGGAGGTCTTGGTTTCTCTGTTCCCTGTCTGAAGGTTGTAAATCGCGGATTGAAAATTCCTCTCGAGAGGGGCAGCAATAGCAATACAGTGTGTCCTGTTTACAATAACAGAGCGCTATCGTGTTACAATCACTTAATTCTAGCCCTGGACAATGGCTCACACATGGACTGGATTTGGTGTTTATAAAATAACCACTGCTTCTTTCTGTCACGCACTCTCTTTCTCTGTCTCCTTCTCCTCAGCCCAGCCCATTCTCATGGCACATATTTGATCAGACATGCATAAGCTACAGCAAAGAGAAACATCTTTATCCAACTGTACATCTAGATATCCGTTCAACTTTTTGGATAACTGAAATAAGAAAAAAAAAAAACCCAGTATTTGAAACCCTTCCTGAAAATTTTATCTAGTGATGGTGGATAATGTGTATACATCGCCTGAATGAAAATTCCTGTTGCTAGAAAAGGTTCCACGAATCTAGAATAAATCCATGTCAAATATCAAGATGGAAAACTGCCCAACTTCATCTGTCACTAGTGGAGGCACAAGAATAGAAAATGCTGAGTGGCAGCAGCGAGCTTTGGGCTGCTTTCCCTCCTGCCAGCGTTAACTTGCAGTTGGACACCTCTCCCTTCACGTGTTTCTCCTTGGGATACCCTCCTCTCCCTCTTCCCCTCCTCCCCCAGCCTGGGAACAAACTTTCAGAAATAAGGGGCCTGTTTAATTTCCTGCTGTCTCAATACCCCAAACCCAAACCCCGGCCCTGCAGCTTCCCCTGTCCCATCCTATCCCATCCTATCCCTGTCCCATCCCTGTCCCACCTCACCCACCCTTGCCCCGCCAGCCCCGGGCAGCAGCCGCGGGTGGCCACGATGCCCCCAGAGCATCGAGGGGAGGCACTTCCCTCCAGTGCAGTGCCCTTCCCCCAGAAGGGATGTTTTATTGGGAAATGGATGGAGAACTGCTTTATTTGAGCTCCTTCTTTCCTATTATTTCTTATCTCCCTTCTCTATGTCTTTCTTTCCCTATCTTTTCCCCTCCTTTCCTTTTCTTATTTTCTCTTCTTTCCCCCTCTCCTTTCGTCCTTTCTGCATTTTATCTTTTTCTTCTCATTTTATCTTTCCTTTCCTCCTCTCTCCTCTGTTTTACACTCTTTCTCACAAAAGCACAACAATTACCGGCTATTCCTTGGGGAAAGTGTAAATATCCAGGCACAAGCAGTCCCTAACGCCTATCGGCTGCAGAGAGAAAGGAGGAGAACGATCTGCTTTCTGCATTCACAGAGGTAAAACTCGTCTTGACTTGCAAAGCACTTTGTCTGAGCCAGGAATGCGAGACAAGACCTGCGCATCGCACCCGGGGGCTGCCCCCAGGTCTCAAAGCCACCTCGAAAACCCGCAGAAAGCAGCGACCCGACGGTCACTGAGCTCGGAGGCAGGAGCAGATCCAAGTAGCAAAACCTTTCTCTTTTTCTAAAGCATTTCTCCCCAGCAAAGCTAGGGGATTTTCCCCTGCAGCCCTAAGACAAGCCTCAAGCCAAAGCAATGCATCCCCTTCGCTTCCCTGCCGCTCATTCCTCTCATGTTCTGCAGTATCCCTTTTTCACGGCTATTTTTTATCTTCCCAGCTCCTCTTTTCCCCTTTCTGTAACTTCGAAGTCTTTATTTCATTCAGTGCTCCATACCTTTATCTATCCTAAGACTAAATTCATACACAGATATGATATATGATAAAGAAATTTGGGGGGAAAAATATAAAAACGCATGGAGTAAAACCCCCAAAATCCCGATTAGGAGAGCTTAAGGCAGGATTTGGACCCTGGAGGCTCCAGTCCCAGGCTCGGGGGTCCCCACGGGCTGGCCATGCCCTGTTCCAGCAAGGTGCAGACCGCCCCAGCAGCGAAGCTGTTAAGGGTCCTTCTGTTTTTAGGGAATAACACGTGATGAAGAGTTTCGCGTGGGATGGAAGGAAGCTGAGAAATACTGCGCTTTGAGCCCGGCGAAACTCCTTTGTTATCCAAAAGAGGGAATGAAACTATTTAAAATCAGCCCTACCTCACCAAGCACACTTAACAGATAAGGGGGTGGGGGGGATGTTCAAGGGACTTGTTCCTGATCACCAGCTATTGCTTTTGATTTGGGTTTTGTTTATAATTTCCATCTCTCCCGGATGAAAAATGTAGTAATTCGACAGTTTCATCAAAATCTCTGAACGGCAGGAAATTGGTTGGGGGGAGGAGGGGGAGGGCGGAGGGGAGTGGAAGATGAGATTGCATGGGAAATAACTGGAATTCGAAAAGCCAAGCTTGAACTCTGCCAGCTTTTGAAACACGTGGAATATTTCTAGCAGCATGTCTGCCTTCCCCCTGCTTTGCTGCCTCGCCATGTAGGGGAGGGTTTATAAAGCAGAGCCTGTGCGTGACAGCGAGGAAATAAATTCTCTTATTAAAAAAAAAAAAAAAGAGAAAAATAGAGGAAGACGGAGGGGGAGTTACAAACCGGTGGGGAAAAAGAATGGCAACCCACAGCAATATTGCTGGAAATCCCTCAGTGACCATTCCCAGCCCAGGGAGCTACAGGAGAAAGAAACGCGGTGCCTTACCTGCACCTCCTCCATGCCTGGGTGTCCGATGCCATGCAGAGAAAGGCTGTCCCCCATGCCGGAGTCAAGGCCATGGTGAGCTGAGTGCAGGAGGACATCTGGCCTCCGAACTGAGTGGTAGTCCCGCCTGGGGTCCAGTCCCGAGAGCTGGGGCAGGGCGGCCCGAGGCTGTGGCAGCAGTGACCCGGTCTCTGATCCCACCTCTTGCCTCTGCCTCTGTCCCCAGGGGTGCTGCTGGGGCTGATGCAAGGGGTTTAGGGAGTAGGGGTCATTGACATGGGAGTAAGGGTCCTGGCTTTGGTGGTAAGGAAGAGGCTGGTAGGGGGGTGGGAAATAAGGCGGCTGGAAATCCGAGGATGGGGTGTGAGAGAGCGGAGGAGCGCTGGAGTAGGGTCCCTGCGAGACGGATCCCAGCTGGGACAGCCTGGAACTGTGGCTGGGCACTCCATCATGCCGGTCCTACGGGCGGAACGACATACAAACAACAACAAAAAAAGAGGACTTTTTTTAGAAAAAAAAACACCCCAAAACCAAAACCAACAACAACAACAAAAAAAACCCCCACTAAAAATCAAAAGGAGCACAAACCCACCCCCGGAGTTAAATAAAGTAAAATAGGATGTAAACAGCTGGAAAGTGGGATTCAGATGTGCCCCCTTCTCCCTCCACTTATTAGAAATATTCCAATGTTTTGCACCCACGTCGTGTCTATTCCCAGGAACTATCAAGGAGGGGGAAGGGGAGGGGGTGTGAGGGAGAATTGCTAAATGTCATAATTAAAAATGTAGGAGTAGTGCTCCCAATACATGTACGATCTGCGATTTCAGACCAGTAGTATAATTCCCAATCCACAGCCCCCTCAAATCAAACCAAAGGGGAAAAAAGAGAACATTAAAAAATTAAGAGCACCAAACCACCCGTCTATCCAGACAACCCACCCCTTCTCCTGCCTAAAGTTTCCCAACATCTGTTTATTCCCTCTGCTCAAGTCCTGTAACTCAAAATCACCAACCCATTTTCACTTGGAAAAGCCCAAAAAGAAAGTTGCACTTCTCAGAAGACTCCGAGGGGAAAAGTTGTGTGAAAATGGACTTGGGAAAAAGGAAAAAAAATAAAAAAGGAAAAGAAAAAAAAATAAAAAAGAAAGCCAAAATAAAAATTACAGGGAATCTTTGCTTAAAGGGAGTCTACCCCTTTAAAATAATTTTTAAAAAATCAAATAAAATAAAAATGAAACATCGGTATTGAACATATCCAGACGCTATGATTTCTGCAGCAACTTCCAGTGTCTTTTGTTTCGTTTTCCAATATTATATTCCGGAGAATGGGGTGGGGGTTAATTGTAATGAAAAGTCTTTGGGGTGTGTGGGGGGGACAGGGGGTGGGGGGAGCGTGTCCAGGCTTCAGAGAAAAGGTGGGAGAGGAGTTTTGTCCAACTCCAACACACTGAAGCTGTGAGGTTAAAGTAAACAAGAAAAATATCTATTCCACAAAGTGTCGTTCAAACCCCCACAAGCAATGGCACACATGGCTTAAAAAAAAAAAAAAAAAAGAAAAACAACAAGGAAAAAAAGTTCTTTTTCCCCCTGCTCTCCCCCCCAGACTCCCCTAGCTCAAATCGGGAACACACAATGCAAAAAGGGAGAAGCAGCTGCAAGCCTCCTCCAATTATTGTGCTAAATTACCAAGCCAAAGGCGTTTAAAAAGACAGAGAGAGGGAGAGAGAGACACAACAGATCGAGAGAGAGAGAGAGAACATGCAATTCTAGTACAACATGGATCCAAACTCACCATGGCGGAATAGGTGTGGACTAACATCTGGAAATAAAAAAAGTCTTGTAATAGCTAAAAATAAAATAATGGTGATAATACTAACAATTGGAGGGAAAAATATCAAGGAGATCTGCAAAGGGACGTGTTGGACACAGGAGAACAGCTTGAGATATTTCGAAGTCTATCCATCAAAAAAAAAAAAAAGGTTTAAAAAAAAAAAGAAAAAAAAAAAGACCAGTGCCCCCAAAACCGAGCCTGGAAACCTCTATCTACATATATGATTTACCCCTCCCTCTCGGGGTTTTTTTCCTCCTTTTTTTTTTTTTGGTTTTTGTTGGTTTTGGTTTTTTGTTGTTTTTTTTTCTTTTTTTGCCTTTGAGCTCCCAAATACAATCCTCTTCAACCCAAGGCTAGGCTCAGACTGCTCCGCTACCCCTTCCTCCCTTTCCTTCTCTACACCGCCTCATAATAATTGATATTCATGACTATTAATATTACACGACTACTTTAAAGGGAGAATGCAGGACCAAATGGAGCGTGAAGCTGGCAGCCAGCTCGAGAGCTCCCCTACTATTGTAAATGACGTTCATTCAGTGGAGAATTACTAGATGTAATCAGACGAGGGGGGCTGGCAGAGGCAGAGTTTGGGGAGAGGGAGAGGGGGGAAAAAGTTTAGCGAGGAAGAGGCAGAACTTCAATTAACTCGAGCGGAGGAAGATGCGGAAAGTGGAGACTGCTGAGCTGGAGCAAGGAAGCGAAATGAAGCAATGCTTGAGGCGGAGGAGAAGAAGAAGAAGAAGAAGAAGAAGAAGAAGAAGAAGAAGAAGAGGAGGAGGAGAAAAGTATATTTCCTTTTCGTTTTAATATATATTTAATTATACTATTCCTAATACGAGGAATTGATTGCCTTTGGTGCTTTTGTTCTTGCAGTTTGGTGTTGGGGTTTTTAAGGTAATAATGAAGAAAAAAGAGGTTTTTCTTTTTTTTTTTTTTTTTTTTGGTAATTTCTAAAGAAATGGAAGAAGAAATGTGCAGTCACTGTAACATATGTCTATTTACAGTGAAGATTAAGCCTTTCTGATGCGTGTTACAGATCATATTTATTCTCAATAGCCAAATAAATACTTTAATCTGCATTGTTGGGCTCCACTATTTTTTTTGTCTGAATCATCTTTCTACCGCCTGATATGAAAAAAAAAATATATACGTACATAGATCTGTGCGAAATGCATGTGAAATGCATGGAGCGAATTTTAAAGGATAGTAAATTTATAGTTTTGAGGCAAAGCCAGGGGCGATATAAAACCTTTTTGATGTTGCAGGAACCCGTTCAACTGGACTGTCTGCCATTTCTGTTAAAGTTCAACTTACGTTCCTTCCTAAATAGACTCACACTTCCCAGAGCTGCCCCCCCTGCACGCACACACACACACATACACACACACACACTTTTGTTTTCAGAACAGATTCAGTTTAAGTGGCTGAGACGCCTCTACCATGGTGTTGTTAATTATACATCGGATAGGAGAGAGAGAAATATTTTTAACATAAATCTAGAGGGTTTAAGGCCTAAAAAAAAAGAAAAAGACAACAATTTTTTTGGGTTTTTTTTTTTTTTTTGGCAAGACTACGAGTTACAAAATACCCTGCAGCGCATCCCCAAGTTAGGATCCACCCTGCCCGCGGCCAAATCCCATCCGACCGCTCCCCCAGCTCTTCTCTCCCACGGCAACCTACAAACGTGGGTGTCCGTAAATCCACAGCGCCTTAGGACCCCCCATCAAAAGCAGGGTGGAAAAAAATCCCTCATCCCTCGGCAGCGGGGACGGGAGATGTTTTGTCGCCTGCTGCTGCGGGCAGAGACAATGGCCCGGCTGTGCCGGGAGACGGGGCTCAGCGGGCTGGGGACACGCGGGGACACACAGACACACAGACACACAGACACTTGTGTGCTCATTCTCTGCTCCTTCTGCAAATGCTGGTTTTTGCCGATGGTAATTAGCCTGACGGCAGCTTTTGGGAGTGAGACATTTCTCCCGGCGCGTCCCCTCCCCGCTTGCCTCCATCCCGTCCTTCCTCCGGCCGGGAGCAGCCGGAGCTGTGCCTTCCCTCGCTCTCTTCCTGCGCTTTTCCCGGAGTTTCCCCTCTGTAAGTGCTGAGGCGCTCCCGGAGGGGAGGCGCGGCGGGGCTGGGGATGGCGCGGCCCCGACGGCGCTTCCCGGGGGGCTCCGGCCGCTTCCCGACACCAGCCCTGCCCGGCTCCTGCCCGACCGCTTCCCAGTCCGCTTCCCGACACCAGCCCTGCCCGGCTCCTGCCCGACCGCTTCCCAGTCCGCTTCCCGACACCAGCCCTGTCCGGCTCCTGTCCGACCGCTTCCCAGCACTCGTCCGCTGCCCGATCCCTGTCCCCTGCCCTGCAGCCAGCCGCTGGCTCGGAATCCCTTCTCTCCTTTGTACCCAGAGCCTGCCCGGTGCTTGCCAGTCCCCGGTGGCTTCCCGATCCCACCCCGGCTCCTTGCTTGGTCCCTTCCTGGCTCCTGCCCGATCCCAGCCCGGCTCCTGTCTGATTCCCAGCTCCTGCCCTGTCTCCGTTCCCTGCTCAGTGCCCAGTCCTTTCCCGGCCTCTGCTCACTCCCCGCTCCCTGCTCCGTCGCTGATCCCTGCTCGATCCCCAGCCCCTTCCCAGACCCTGCCACGTCCCTGCCCAGCCCTTGCTCGATCCCCGCTCCCTGCTCAGCGCCCAGTCCATCCCGGCCCTTGTCCTGTCCGCAGTCCCCAGTCCCCGCCTGGCCGCCTCCCCTCGGAGCAGCTCCGGCGCTGGAGGTGGCGGATTGCGCCCTTCTCAAAATCTGCCCCCATGATCGCCGTGCAAACGCCTCCCACCCAATTAAAAAATAAAAACAATAGAAAAAAATAGAATATTATTTTGTGGAGCGCCATCCTCACTCATCTTTTCAGGTTTTTTTTTTTCCTCTCGTTTCTGAGAAAATCCCGCACGCCGGTTTAACTTACAAGGAATACACTCGAGGAGCCCGTTTAGGAAAGATCCGGCTCAGGAAACCGTGCAAAATTAAGAAAGGTTTCGCAGTGTTTGAGCTGTGATTTTTTTCCCTCCCCCTTTGGTTTGCTTTTTAACCTCGAAAATAAGGTCTGGATAAAGCTCACAACTTTTCCTGTGCAGGGACTATGCGGAGCTGCCTCTGTATCGGTTCGGGCGTGTGAACTCGCACACGCACAAGAATGTATGTGCCGCTTAATTAATGCCACTATATGTACATATGCACGTCTTATCTGTGGGTGTAGAGGTATTAAAAAGTCGTAAAAAATGTATCCGATGGTGAAAACAAGAAAAAAACAGTAGTAAAAAAATCCATATTCGTGTTGATCTGAGCTTGGAATTGCAAAGTAAAAAATAAAAGAAAGAAATGCGTCCAGTCCCTGAATACCGGATTGTGTTTCTTTTCTATTTTTTCTCTCTTTTAAAAATTTTCCTCAACATTTGTCCATATTTAATCGAATTATATATAATTGGAGGTCTAAACAATCAAACTCTTGCCTTTAAGTTGCCTCATTCCAATCCCCAGATCATTTCTTTGATGTTTTAAATCGCATCAAACAGCTTTTCCATGAAAAAAAAAAAAAGTTTAGGACTTGGCATGCTGAATACAAATATGCAAATAAATAAGCATTTAAGCATTTACTCTCTGTTTCCCATCTCTATATTCGTGTGTGCTGCTGTATATCTCTATTTCTGCCTGGATGTATATGTAGAGCTATATATGCATTATATAGCCATGCCTGTATCTATATGCTAGATGTATATTTAAATATACATATACTCTCTTACTCATATGCATATTATATACTCACCTCATAGATATCTTCATACTTGACATTTTCAACCAGTTTCCAGAGCATGATGGCAGGCTGTTCTCTAGGAGGTGAGTGCATTCATGTGAAGAGCAGATGTCTGGATTCTCAGTACTTCTCTGTCTGTAATGATCCATCTATAATTGGAAATGGGGGACAGACACCAAATCCGACGTTCCTCTTCCATCGCAACTTATATCTGTTGTCTGAAACAATAGGCTGCAGAAGCCTACCTCAATGGGATAGTAAAAAACATTATCTGTTACACAGTTGCATATAGCTGCGGACATATATGTGACTAGATATAGACATATACACACATATAGAGACTTATATGCAGGCATATAAAATATATACACACACAGAGCTGCACCATCACAGATTTACACACACAGGCACCCACACACACATAAATCTCTGAACAGGCAACTTTCCCCCATGTATAGACATATTAGTCGCCACATTTAGATATGTAAATTATATATATTCTTCCACATGTGGGCACATGGAGACTGCATGTTACATATGCACATGTGCACGCTAACCTGCTTAGTTTATATAGGAGTGTATCTAAATGCATATATGTGAATCTAGTTATACATTTACACATATATATGTTGGTATAGAGGATTAAATACACACATTATGCAGTACATATATCTGATATTTTAGTAGATGGTTGGATGGATGCATAGATAGATAGATAGATAGATGAAATTAAATTAATATTTTTTCAATCTTCCCTATGATAAAATAAAGAATAAGTCGCCTCTGCACTAAGTGATTCATCATTTACAACGAGATATGATGCTTTTCCCCACATGCAATATGCTTTTATTTACATGTCCAGAAATTATCCTCTCATATGCAGTTAAACACCAAAACAGCGTCTCATCAAAGCACATTCAAGCAAATCTAAAAGGAGCAAGTTTAGATCAATGATTTCCACTGGAAAGCCTTAGACTTCAGGCTTGGGCTGTATATTTTATAACTTAGAAATACTTAATGTGGGGAAAAAATAAAGGGAAAAAATAGGAGTTTTACAAACCCTTCTGTGCACACATTGGAATACCGTTTAGTACTTTCAGAAAACGATTAAAAATAGAGTTGGATTTGTGCATTTCCCGGGTAGCCCTCGGTTTGGAAGGGGAAAG
Source organism: Zonotrichia leucophrys gambelii (assembly GCF_028769735.1). Taxonomy (NCBI): domain Eukaryota; kingdom Metazoa; phylum Chordata; class Aves; order Passeriformes; family Passerellidae; genus Zonotrichia; species Zonotrichia leucophrys. The sequence continues at coordinate 109,231,692 of NC_088172.1, read as the reverse complement.
GAGGAGTTAGACTGTTAGACCAGTTTTAACCTTTATTTTTTTTTTTTTTCTCCCCCAGGCAAACCTTCCTTCGCATTGTCCGATTTTTTTAACGCGCTGAGCGGCAAAGAGCCGACACAAGCAGCAGAGCCCATCTCTGCCTTTGAAAGGAAACAATCGAGCTTTGCAGTGGGCTGGTGCACCAGGAGGGGAAAAAGATGGGGAAAAAAATGAGGCACAGAGGCAGAGAGACAGAGAGAAATAAGGTGTTTCTAGATTCAAGGTCCCGTCTCTGGAAATTTCAAGCTCTACCTATAGGGTTCCTGCAAATCTTTGTTATTCTGCACGGGATCCTATGGGAAAGTGCACAGTGTCCTTTGTACTTTCAAAGGTCCTACAGGTAAAGATGCTTTTATGTACATATATATATATATAATCTCGGAAACGAGGAGAACTTCATCAGAAGACGCATTTGCTGGCGTGTGGTTGGCTGGTGGGAAGGGTGGGCTTTGCTTTTTCTCTTTGCTTTGGCCTCAAATTAAGGCAGAAAGTATAAATTCATCCTTTTCCCTGTCAGCTTCTACACGACCCTGACACCCTCCCCATTTTGCAGTGTGCATCTTCTCCTAAAGCCTCAACCCACAAAAGGCAAGAGGCAAACAGCAGCCAGATATTACAGCAGGAGCTGGACAACGGTGTTGCCAGAAGTTATTAAAGCAGATACGAGGTTTTGTTCTCAGCACAGCCAGTGCTGCACTGAGGAGGAGCAGAAAAAGGGCACATCTTTGAGCGGGTTGGACTGATCATTTCAGCTGAGGCAATAGGGTGAAAAAATGCTGGAAAAGGAGAAAGGATGTGAGCTGTTTGCATGGGGATGTGCGGAGATACCCGTGCAGCCACCCTCACACATCTATAGATCTGAATGGCCCTCTTAGAAAAATACCAAGCTCGTAAAGGGACAGTTTGCCATCACTTTTGTGGAAGTCTTTGAGTCATGAAGGCTGGCACAGGGCAGAGTGAATGAGCTTCGTGACGGCTAATGCTCCACAATTCCGTGGCACCCTGAATTAAATACGTTCTGCCAGCTGGGGGAGGGGAGAGGAGGGGAGTGAAAAAAAAAGAAGACTAAAATAGATTTGGAGTCCACTGTCTCCTTGCTAACATATTGGTATAGGCAGTAAATTCTGACTTTTAAACCCCATTATTATTACATTTGTCTTGCATTTGCAAAGCATGAAAAACAAACAGGCACTCATTTGGAAAAGTAAGATCCTTCACATTTTATTTTTGCACTTGTGTTGCACCCCCAGTTTAATTCAGCAATCCCACGCAGCAACACTTGCACTGATTTATCCCTCACACGCGCAATGAACCCTACGTCCAACCCTACGACATATATAACCAGAACTGACCACTACAACCCATACTTTCAAAAGTAAAAAAAAAACAAAGGGGGAAAACCAGAAAACCAGTCCTTTCCTGGCAGTTTGTGTTGCTCTTTTCCGATCTTTTCCAAGGAAAACATTGGGTTTTAATTTTTTTTCCAGCGGTGAGCTGGGCGCTGCAGCCTCAGCGTGGCAGGTACGACGGCAAAGGAATATGTTATATATATATATATATATATATATGTATTTTTTTTAATTATTATTTTGTTTTTGCTGGGGATGTCTTTCTCCGTGGCCGTGCCCCGGGCGGAGGGAGCCCCGCTGCCCGCTCGGTGCCCGCGGAGCTCGGAGCGCGTTGAGCGGGGCAGCGGCGCCCTCTGATGGGGACTCGCTCCCGGCAGCGGCTCGGGTCGGATCGGAGCCCAAAGATCGGCCCCATCCACACCCCTGACACATCTCACACTGTCCCAGGCTGCTCCAAACCCCGTCCAGCCCGGCCTTGGACATTTCCAGAGATCCAGGGGCAGCCACAGCTTCTCTGGGCACCCTTCGCCAGGGTTTCACCCCCCTCATAGCGAGCAATTCCTTCCCAATATCCATTCTGATTCTCCTCTCTTTCTTTTCAAAGCCATTCTCCCTTGTCCTGTCCGTCCAGTCCCTTGTGCTGAGTCCTTCTCCAGCTCTCTTGGAGCTCCTTTAGGCACTGGAAGGGGCTCTAAGGTCTCCATGGAGCCTTCTCTTCATTCAGCCTGTCTGCTCCAATCCTCAGAGCATCTTTTTGTTCTACCCTGTACTTGCTCCAAGATGCCCAGGTTTATATTTGGGAATTACAAACACTCAAATATTTCCTCTGCTAGAAATTGTGCTGATATAATCTTTCCTCCTTAAGGATAAAGTTACAGGTTCTTATTTGCATTGATTTTTGATTAGCAGGCCATTCGGTGTTTTAACCTCTACTTTAAAATCAGAATAAATCTTCCATACCTCATGTTCAATATCATGAGTATTACTCACTATAGAATAGTGAGTATTAGTAGAATAATAGTGAGTAATAGTAGAATACAGTGAGGATGAATATCCTAATTACCACAATGAAATATCTGTTTATAGCCCTGGGAAGGAAAGAACCCACAATAACAGGATGTCTATTTTGTTGAGAACTCGAAAAAAATTCATTTTAATTCAATAAGTTATGCTACCTTTAGCTCATATGCTTTTCTCAGAACTATTTTCTGGGGTTTTTTTTCTGTTTGTTTGTTCGTTTGATTTTTTTTTTTTAATTTTTTCTTCCCCTAATCAAGGCCCTGTTTCAGAAATGGGCATTAATTCCTGATCTGCCGTTTAAATCTGGCATGGATCTCTATAAATAAAAGTCTATCTCCCTCAGTATCCAACTCCCAGAAAATCCGTATTGTTGGCTGGAGTTTAAAAGAAATCCGTTTATCCCAGCGCCCTCTGCTGCTCACTGAGCTCATAGAAAGGCAGATTTCTGAGTTCTGGTAAAATCCAAGCTTTTTGAACATGTTTGGCACCTTTTCCTCCAAACCAACTCCTTTTTTCTCCTGATATTTTTCTTCTGTATGTTCTCACGTGTATTTCAGAAATCAGTATTTTTTATTAAAAAGCTTATTTTTAATTGTACAGCTTTTAATTTGCGTTGCAGGTGTCTTGAAATTTACTGCCACCTGCTAATAGATTTACAAAATCATTACTTTGATGAGCACTTTATACCTTTTCTTTGTGAGTAATACCAAGATTCTTCTCTTAAAACTCCAGCTTTTCATAACTTTTGCTGTTAAATCTGTGTTTCCTACTACATCTCCAGACAAAACCATCTCCAGAAAAATGAGGGTTTTCATGGAACCATGCAATTGTAGGATGATAGAATAATTTGGATTGGAGAGGGACTTTAAAGGTAATCTACTCCAACCCCCTGCCTTGAGCAGGGACATCTTTAACTATGTCGGGTTGCTCCAAGCCCTGTCCAACCTGGCTTTGAACATTTCCAGAAATGAGGCATCTATCACGTCTCTGGAAAACCAGTAACAGTGTTTCACCATCCTAATTGAAAAATTCTTTCATTTTATCTAGTCCAAATCTGTCTTTTTTCAGTTTAAACCCCTTGCTCTGTCATTACAGACCCTGCTAATAATTCTGTTCCATTATTTTACATTTTCCCAAACCCACCAGTGCTTTCTTCAGGGAAGGGCATCACCAAACCCAGCAGCAAGAAGGATACCTAGAGCAGCTTTTAACAAGGTAGGAAAGCTCAGCCACATGTGTTAATCCCTTTTGGAAATGTCCAAACTGTTTTTCACATTTAACACCCCCAGGTCCTTCAGTCATTCCTCACAGAACAGGTTCTCTACATCCTTCACCAACTTCATTTCCATACTCTGGACCCATTCCAGAACCTTTTTTTAGTGAGAGGCCCAAAACTGAAGCCACCAATTTTGTCTAATTGTGATAAAAAATTAGCTCAAACTTCTCTCACTTTTCTCTGGTACCAATTTAGTGACAAATTTTTGATGTCAGGAACCCCAAATGGTGAACTCTCACATTGATGGGTCAGGCTCAGTTTCTCCCAGACCAAACCTCACACAGCCTGTGGGCTCTTTGGAAAATGAAGCCCTTCCAAGAGTTTTTGCATTACTATACAGAGGAGAACTCTTGCATCCAAGATAAATTATGTTTGCAATCCATGTGATTTATCCCTCTGCACTGCCTGGGGCTTTTTTCCCCACAGGAAATCCAGGTACATGATGCCAACAAGGACCCCAGCATTGAGGCGATGTGGTGGGGTGGGATGCAGCTTTGGCATCCCCTCTTCAGAACTGTTCTGCAGACCCCAAACCCTCTGCAGCTGAAATAGCAATCAGATCGCCCAGGTTAAGAATGAAGAACATTTCAGGACTCTTTTTCTCATTCCAGTGTCCTTTAATCTTTATTTTGATCTGAGCTCAGCTCAAGGCTGAGTGAACTTCAGAAGTTAAGACTTGCTCAGGTTGTACTGCCCAACCAGCTGAGCTTGGATTGCCTGTGTTATTGCCTTGTGTTTCCTTGTCTCAAGACCAAAACCTCTTTGAATACTGAGTGCCAAATTCCCAGCATTCCATGACTGACAGGAAAAGCAGGAGGCAGGTGATAGAGCATTAAACTGAAGACTTTATGGATGATTTATCCCTTGGAACACAAAGGGGAGGCTGAGAACTCTCAAGAGCTGCTCTCACTGCTGCATGGTTATCCTTTGTCTCCACATCCACCTTTTGAAAGTGAATTAATCCTTTCTAAACCTTCTTCCTCCTGGAAGCCAAACAAAACACACTGAAAAGTTGCTGAACTTGTTTCCTTGAAAATTTGAAATCAGTCATAACAGGTTATCTTTCATGGGATATGGACCATCACTTAAATTAGCTTGAGTATCTAAATAAAACATGTCCTTTTTATGTCTCTATTTTTTCCATTCCCAAACAATCCCCCTATACCTAAATAGAGCCAAAAAATCAAGACTGGGCAAACTGCATCCATCAAAGGGAGGTCTGAGTTTTACTGAATATTTAAAATGTCAGGAAGTTAGGAGATTCCATTTTTATTAGTTTAATTTATTACAGCTATATTTATGTGGCTAAAAAGTGTCTGTATGTGATTCAGACAAAAAATAATAATTAATTTATATTTATATGAGGAAATAAACTTCTTCCATTTTAGGATGTAAGCAGTAGAGCAAATTATATATTTAAATTTCATGGCAGGAGAGAGTTAATCAGTTTTAAGGGGAGAGAAGAAAAATTAAGACATGGCCCATTATCTGTTTTGAGAATATAACTTTTTTCCTCAAGTATCACTCCAGCCCCCTCGCTTTTTAACTTCTCTACTCTCCTAACTTGCTTTCTTGCAGTAGGCACTCAGAAAATATGACCACAGGCAATGCTTTAGGGAGAGAAAAAAATCTAGGTACATGAAAGAAGACATAGCAAAGTCAGCAAACTGCATCTATAGGGGAAATGCATTTCAGGCTCCTAAAATTGCTCATATTGGATCTGGAGTTACTCCATTCCCTGCATTCTCCTTTCAGTTTGTTCATATACTGTATTGTGGCTTTCAGGGACTTTAGCCCAAGTATTAAGGGGGTTTAGGTCCCTTCCCTTCCCTTCCCTTCCCTTCCCTTCCCTTCCCTTCCCTTCCCTTCCCTTCCCTTCCCTTCCCTTCCCTTCCCTTCCCTTCCCTTCCCTTCCCTTCCCTTCCCTTCCCTTCCCTTCCCTTCCCTTCCCTTCCCTTCCCTTCCCTTCCCTTCCCTTCCCTTCCCTTCCCTTCCCTTCCCTTCCCTTCCCTTCCCTTCCCTTCCCTTCCCTTCCCTTCCCTTCCCTTCCCTTCCCTTCCCTTCCCTTCCCTTCCCTAAATATCTGACAAGGAACATTTCTGATTACTCAATTTTCCTGTTCCTCAGAACTTCACAGGATCCTGGCATGGTTTTGGCTCATATCAGAAATTTCAGGCAGCTTCCAGGCACAGTTTGAGGGTCAGGAAAGACCAGGGACTATTCCCAGGAGTCTGAATCAATAGGATCACTTTGATTTAGAGTCCATTCAGTCACTTAAACTTTATTAATATGGATATAAACTACTCTGTGCTAGTTAAGTCACGGCAAATAATTCAGAGCCTAAAAAAATTAGGCACAAACTTGTTTGATTTAGGTTAACTGCATCCTCACCGCTTTCCATGAAATATTCATTCTAGTTATAGAACGTGATATTAATATTAATATAAAAATGCAATTTAGAGTTGTATTCCTAAGGTAATTGTATATCATTGCTTTCATATTATAAATGCAGAAGCACAATAAAAGACAATGTTTCCTGCCTAACAGGCATAAGAATGAGCAAGTGTAAATGAGTATTTTTTTAAACAGTTCTGAAATTAAACATTTTGTTCTCCACTACCAAAATGAGAAATTTGAAAATTTAACTTTTAGCTTTTCTCCCACTCCTAGTTTTGAAATGAACATCCAATGATTTGATTTTGCTACCAGACAAGTACAATGCAAAAAAATATGAAAATCTGCACTTTGATAAACAGACTGGTTTATGGCATTTCAGAAAGCTTTCCTAAAGATGTAATGACAGTGCTGTTTTAAAAAATGGCTCTCAGAATTGCTGTTCCATTTTGACAGCATTGGTCTCTGTTATTAAGGTTCATCATGGACAATTTTTTCACTGATAAGGTAAGCACTAATTTTTTTGAGGGCCTATTTTTTTACAAGGGCTTTATCCTGAGTTTTCTCTTATGCTGGAATCACAAGAGCAGTGTCAGTGTTCCCTGAATGACCAACATTGTTTCAATCTTTGCTTTTTATAATAAAGCCCCTCTTGTAACCATTGCTGATTATGAGTCAATGATGAATCTGTAAAACTTCAGGGAAAACATAAACCAGAAATACTCTTAAAAGCATATGGGGTATAAATGAAGGGACCTTAATCAGTGTAGTGGAGAGGGGAACAGGAATTTAGGAGGATGCTTCCCTTTCCCAGGCCTACTTGGATTGATCCTGAGAGCATGGCCTTGTCCACACCAATTTCTTTACTAAAATTCCATTTTGACTTCCCTTGTTTGTTGTTAATCATCATTTATAGAATGATAGAATCCCACAATAGTTTGGATTGGGAGAGACGTTAAAAACCATCTCATTCCAACCCCCTGCCATGGGCAGGAGCAGCTTCCACCACTTCAGGTTGCTCCAAGCCCTGTCCAGCCTGGCTTTGAACACAATTAATCAGAACCAACCTGATCACATCCCAGAGGCAGGAACATCAGGAAGATGCCTGACAAAAACAGAAGGGATCAATGTTGCAGCACCAAGAACAACATTCAGCAAAAGTTCCCTATGATGTTGTTGGAACCAAGGACATTCCTCTGGCTGCCTTGGAGGACTCAAGACCCTGGCAAGGGGCTCAGAGACCTTGGCACTGAGTCAAAGACACCTGTGCCTTCGATTTTAGCCCATGGAAACAATTACCAACTTTGTGTGAAGATTTATAAGCCAAAGAGTTTGAGTAGAATAATAGTTAATTTGTGACAGGGTGAAAATGTAGAATTTTGGGGATTTAGAATGGGGGTTCAAGAGGTAAGATGGAGGAATCTGGGCATGTCCTGTTCTTGTTCTTCTTGTCCTCCATCTTCTGCTGTGATGATGGCACTTCTGGATTAGTTTAGAATAGAGACAGACTGTCTAACATAGGTGATAGTTATTGGAAAATGATTGTAAATAAAGTACACATAGTTTTTAGTATAAAAAGCTGACAATGCCCCAAGGGGGCAGTTTGTGCCACAACCTGACCTGCCAGACAAACCTCAGCGGGTCAGAAAAAGAATGTTATAGATAAGAGAAAATAAACAACCTTGAAAACCAGAACCAATGACTCTTGACTTCTTCTTCAGTCATGAGGCTGGAAAAAAGAGACTTTCTAATACCTCAGAAAACCTGAAATTATGTCAGCATTCCTTATGCCATGTAGGATCTCTTGTGCAAATGAAGGGTGCTGCTGTTTGGCCAGCTTCTCTCATTCCCTAGGGGATTCCATTTGTGTATCCTCTGAATGTGGAATTAGTCCAAAGTAGAGCAGCAAATCTATTTTTTGCAAGTCATGAAAATAGCCACAAGATAGACCAGGAACGTGGGAGGATCACAGCTTTGTGGAAACAAAAGCTGCAATTGCTCAGTTAATGTAACTCATACAGAACATGGGCCAGAAAATCTGCATGGAACAACTGTTGGATGAGCCACAGTGTTCCCACAGAAGCACCAATAACAACAACACTGTCTTGGTTTTAAGGCCATGGACATAAAGTCTTTGCCTAATTTAATAAATTATATCTTTCTTAATTGCTACATCTGATAAAAATATGTCTGTTTTCCATTCAGGGTTTTATGGAAATGGAATCCTTGAACAGTAAAATCTTTTGATAGGGTGTATCTGTTAACTCCTGTAGTTAGTTCCCTGTATCACCTTGCTGTTAAGATGAACAAATTAGGCTTGTTTTGCCTTTCATTATATAGATTATGTAGATTCTGTTATACTTCACAGGATCACAGAATGACTGAAATTGGAAGGGATCTCTGGAGGCCAGCATGGTTCATCCCCTCTGCTCAAGCAGGGCCACCCAGCCCTGGTGCCCAGGACCACATCTAGATGACTTGTAATAGCTCCAGGGAGGGAAGTCCACAACCTTCCTGGGCAACCTGTGCCAGTGCTGGGCCACCTTCACAATAAAAATGTGTTTCCTGATGTTTAGAGGAACTTCTGTGTATCAGTGGGTGCACATGACCTCTGGTCCTTTCACTGGACACCACTGAGAGGAGCCTGGCTCTGCTCCCTTTGTATTCTCCCTTCAGGGATTTAGGGATGGATAAAATCCCCCTTGAGCCTTCTCTTCTCAAGGCTAACCTGTCACAGCTTTCTCAGCCTTTCCCCATGAGAGATGCTCCAGAATCTGAATCACCTCAGGGGTCCTTTGTTGGACACTCTGCAATTTGTTCCATATCCCTCTGGCACTGAGAAGCCTTGAACTGGACACAGCTGAGAGCTCACCAGAGGAGAATGATCCCCTCCCAGCTGCCTCCAGCACCTCCAGTGCAGTCCAGGACATTCCTTTTCCCCCTGGGAATGAAGGAGACATTGCTGGCTCATGCCCAGCTGGGTGTCCACCAGGAGCCCAGGTATTTTCTGTAAAGATTCAGACAATGCTTTAGTGACACCAGGGGTGCCACATCACTTTATTCATCTCACCAACAGCTTTATGAAAGGGATGTGTCAGAAATGAGCTTCATATTCCTTGTGCTGCTGCTTCATACCTGTAACAGATGCAAGATGACCTTTATGAATAAGGACATTATGTCCTTTTGTTTAGTCAGACACAGGACACTTGGCCTTCTGCCCTAAAGTTCAAGCTCATTCTTGGTGGATCATCCCCTACAACCAAAAACTCCCTTTCAGACCTGCTGCTTTCCAGAGCAGACTTCACAATTTCAAAGAGGAAAATATATGTGTTTTCTTCTAAGATGTAGAAATTCCATTTTCATCTTTTAATAAGTTGATTACTGACATCCAGATTGTTGAATAATTCAGATCATGGTATATTTTTCCCCTTAATCAGTTTTTCTGCAGTCTCTCAGTCCAATTACAAACATTATCATCAATTATATTATTTATTCTCATCAATGAGCATATAAACTATTGTCAGGGCATGAACTGAAACCTGAAACTCTTTTAGGAATTTACATGTTTAATCATTATTCTATCTTTTTCATCCGTTTCTGGATCAAATAGATAGATTTATATTCATTTATGGCATTTAGCATTTTGATGGATTATTATATTTGTAGTCAGCATCCTTGTGGTGGCAAGTCAAATGTGCTCTAGAACTTGATCAAATTTGTCATCTCATTAAAAGGAAGAAAAACAAGTTTATTTGACAGCCTTTATTTTCTGTAAACCAATATTGATTAGTGTTAATTACATTATCATCCTTTAATTTTTTTATTAATTGAGTCCTCAGTCAGATAATTCATTAGTGGGAACAGAACTGATGCCAGACTGTTAAGTATCCAATTATGTCAATTTTGCTGTTCATATTTTGAAAATTTTAGCCACAAATTAGCTACTGTGTTTCACCAAGTTATAAAAAAATATTTATTTTCCAGACAGCTGATCATTTCTTTGAAAGATCCCCAAGTTGTCATATTGTAAGATATTGTGTAACCACAGATGAAATTATTCCCTTTTTTTATCCATACAATTTGTTTTATTTTTTCAAGGCACCAGTTAATAATTGTTGTGAGAGGTTACAGGGCCCGCTGCTCTGGTTTGATTATTGCACTGGACTGATCCCTGCTATTAAAATCCTCCCTCTCCCTTTTTTCTCATTCTTGGAATTTCACAAACCTGGAAATAGTGGCTTTCCGTGATTTCAGATGGAATATAGGAAAAAAACCTCATGTATTAGATGTAAGAAAACCAAAACTCACCTGAAAAAAACCAAAACATTTCCACTCCTTGTGCCACCTTGTCCCCTCAGCATGGGGATGAAATCAGAACAATTGCTCCTAATGATCTGACGGATTCTCTGCAGAGCAGAAACTGGAATAATAAAAGGGAATAAACTGGAATGCAGGGAACAATATCCTTGTGTGGATAACACACACCTCTAAATATATACAGAAAATACACATTGAAATCAGACCAGCATTTATATGTGGGCTTGTGTGCATTCCTCCCAGGAGCAGGCTGAGTTCAGCTGTGTAGGGGACACACACTGTGGTTGCAGGACAGGTTTTTGGTGGGACAGGAGATGTTTGGGAGCAGCCACATGGATTTCAGGGGCTAGAGAGAATCCAGCTGTGTTGTCATTGTTATTTTTGAGAATGAGGATTTTGGGGAGTTACGAAGGAATAGTAAAACAGCAAATGGCTTGAGCATTGTTCTGCCATCTCTACTGATCTCCCACACTCTCCCAATGTTAGAAGAGCTCCTGGAAAAGTTTTGGCTTGGATTCACTAGCAGTCTCCCAGGCATGAGGAAAAAGGGGTAGCACATGTCAGAGACCTTTCCTCTTGTGAAGTGTGCATGCAGCCATCTCATTTGAAGGGGAGAAGCCATGCTGTAATGCTTTTGGGAGGAATAAAAGAAGTCTCATAGAATTAGTGGGAAAAAATATTGCTAATAAACAGAGCTGTCTGGAATCAATCCTGGCCCTATTGAAGACCATGGGGATTTTGTTATTGACTCAAGTAAAGGCTGAACAGGGTCATTAAGATAGCTCCAAGGTACCTGAGTATCAGAAATCAAGGATGTAGTGTGATATTGGAAAATAAAAGGAATTATCACTCTTTAGGGCTATTGTGTAACTAGGTAAAAGGAGGAAACTAGGAGGTTCTCTTTAAACTGATATTTAGAGGACATTGTTCCCCATGGTAAATAATAGACACACCTTATCTAATCATCTTTAAATATTATTCAGTGGATCAGACTTTTGTTTGTCATCCCAAGAATTATTAGAGTGCCAGCAACATTAGAAGAATTTTGGGATATAAACAGACTGCCTTTTTTTTTTTTTTTTTTACACAGATCATCTTCATTGACACACATTATTATCATTTGAATAATATAGCTGCTTATTTTGTCTACAAGGTGTGATTTTTACTTTGATGCTGGGGTCATTCAGCAGCTACAGCTGATTCAGCCTCTCAGTTGGAGGCTGGGAATGTTCACCTCACCTCACTGATCCTGACAAGACTCCCTGAAATATGGGGCTGACAGATAGGACACAGGAGCTGCAGGAGAGCCACACCATAATTCTGTAACACTTGTTTCAACATTATGAAATGAAAAATGTACCTTACTCCAAAAGTTAATTTGTGATTGACTTCTTCTGGCTTTGGCTTCATCTTGGGCCCTCTCCCCACATTGTCCTTGTTGATAGTGGCTGTGGCAAGTTTGTCTGATCTGAATTAGGTGCAGATATTTTAGGGAATGTTTTTAATGCCCTTCCTGAGGGCAGGCTGTCTTTACTGCACTTTGCACAAAGTTCAGATGATCTGTTTGTCAGAAGTGACTGATAGGAACATTTTATGTAGTGAAACATAATCAGCTACTCAAAAGAAGCAGCTAAGAAGCAAGAAGCTGCTTATGAAAGCTGAGGTTACAGACTCCTGAGAAATTCTACCCAGAAGTTACTAACAGCAGCTGAAACTGAAAAGTCAAAATCCATCTTCTGTCATAATTGAATGAGTAATGAACGAGATGCAGCTTAAGTTTTGTCAGGCAATTAACAACAAAAAAAAGTGCACAGAGCTGAACTGTACTAATAAATAAAGACTGAAATATATTCACTGCCCCAAATACTGATTTTGCTATTTGAAATAGCTGGAAAGGCTGGATAGATCATCCTGTTGCCTGTGTGTCTTGCAGAGCACATCACATATCAGGGAACCTATCATATGCTTACATCCTTGGTTATGTGGTGCAAACACCTTTACAGCAGTCTAAGGATGGATTCCCTGTCTCGTTTCCAGCTGAAGTTTAATTGTAGAGGTGTGGCCATGCTGTGACAGCTGGCCTCAGGACTAGAGATAATCTATTTAGAAACACCAATGAATAAAAACCAAAACTGCAAAAAACCCAATCAACTAATAAACCAAATTATTCAAAACTTTATCTGTGACTCCTTGGTTTCCCAGTGGTGCAGTCTTTCTACCACCCTGTTGATTTACATGAGGAATATTCCTCCTATTCTCATTCTTCCTTGTTTATGCAGCGGCCATTTTTGAGGTGCTCTGATTTTTTTTTTTTTTTCTTCAAGACAACAAACTTGAGTCAACTCAGCAGGTTAATAACAGTGCAGAATCTGGAGCAGAGGCTGTAACACCAGCAAACTGTGACTGGAAACGCTGTCCAATCTGGTGGATGAATTGAACCTGGAAAACTGGAGGGCAGGATGGACAAGAGATAAAGTTGCTGAAACTCTTTCTTCAATAGCACCAATTTCAGTCCTGAGCTGAACTAGTGGTGATGAGAAGTTCCTCTCATTTAGTTTTAACTGAAGGTAAGTTTATTGCGGGGGTTTCCCCATTCTACATAAATTTAGGTGTTTAATCTAGCTAAGCTTCCCCTAGAGTCAAAGGAGTTGTTCTAACCAATCTGTCCAAATTTGTACCTGACTTCTATGTCTAAAATTGGAGATCTGGGCAAACCTGTGCTTTTGTTTAGGAGTTCTGAGAGGCAGATTAAGTGGAGTTAAAAAATAATTGTATGGTAACAATGAAAAGTAGGCAAAGACCAGCGGTACCTCTCAATTCATTTTGTTACAAAAGTAAGAGTGGGTCCACAAAAGCTTCTTCTGCTGCCACAGTACACTTGGCTTGTTAATCAGGCATCAAAGTTTTTTATTTTTTACTCAAAACAGCTGGTGTCACCATAAGCATACACTCCCAATGCAGTTTTCAAAAGTGGTTTTGCCACAGAGGATCTCTGGTTTCTGGTTTAATTGAAAGAATAAAGAGGGAGAAACATAAATTTTAATGTGAATAAAAAATAATAATTTTTAAGCTGTTTTCCTCATACACCTGTTTATAGCTCATTATGCAATATTTTTATACATCTGCTCATCTTTCATTTTTATTTTCACATCATAGGTAATTTTCAGGGAAAGTTTTCCCATTTATTTCTCAGATCCAAATTTGACAAATAAGGAGATAATATCTTGGCATACTTCCAGCAGTTTATTCACAGAGCATCCAGTTCCACTGAAGTGCTCTCTACTGGCCATTCCTAATTTTCTGCGCAGTTTTATTACTGGCTTCACACTGCATGTGTTAATTGGCAAAGATTCAGTGCTTTGATAACACCTTAATTTATCTGACCATAATGATGGCCCAGAGTGATTCATTAATATTTGTGTTAAATGCATTAATTAATAAAAAAAAAAAACCCACATGTGAAAAATAGATAGCTCTGGGTGATAGCAGTAATGGGATCATCTTCCTGCCATCACATGCCCAGTCTAAGACTTTAGATGGCAGAATCACAGAATTGGAAAAAATATTTACGACTATCAAGTCCAACCATGTTCACCTCTAAACCACGTCCTCGAGTGAGTAACTTCCACGTTATTTTCCCCATGTCCCTGGGCAGCCTGTTCCAATGCTTTACAACACTTTCCATGATGAAAGCTCTCTCCATATCTAATCTAAATCTCCCCTGGTGGGGCTGGAAGCCATTTCCTCTCTTCCTGTCACTTGTTACCTGGGAGAAGAGACTGACAGCCCCTTGACTACTGCCTTATTTCAGGGAGTTGCAGAGACCAATAAGGTCTTCCTTCAGCTTCCTTTTCTCCAGATTAAGGTGCAGATTAAGGTGGGGGCCTCAGAACTAAAATATTACTACTGTGCATGTAGACAGACAAATGCAATGCATGTTTTTTCTTGCTGGGAGATAATGCTCACCAGCATTTCCTTGAAGAAAGGGAAAACTTCACCAAGGTTTCCTTGAGAATCCAAAATATACACAAAGGATTGACAGATACAGGTCAAATCCTTCTAGAGGAGCAGTGGGAGTCAGACAGGGTAGACAGGGCCAGCCTCCAAATCTTGATATTTTGAGTTGCTCCAGGAGATGCATTTATATATCACTAATTCAAATATCTTTCCATTATAAAACTCCACAACATAAACTCTGCCCAGAGCAAAATGCCCTTTCCATTAAGGCTTGAATTTCCCATTAATTTCTTATTCATGTTCTTTTATGGGAAGGTGAACCTGAACAGGAGTTAAGAGGTTAGATTTTGTTAGATTAGGCTTTTGGTCCCTGCCTAGAAACTTAACTGCAGTTTCCAGTAAAATATAAATATCCAGCCTTTATAACAAGTGGGAGCTCTGCTGTTGAATTAAAGGATAATATTACCATACATACTTGAACAACTCTGCTAATTCCTGGTGTTCAGGACACTTGAATTTTACAGATTTGATCAATTTTTTTGCCCGGTCACTTAGTCTGAATGCAAATTTGCCCAAGCTCTCTGTATGCAGTTTGTATATAAAATCTGACAGAGATTAATTTTTTTTCTATTACTTTATTTCCTTTTCATCTTCTTGTATGGTGCACTATCTACAACTTAGAGGCTACTTTTGCACATTGACTTGTGCTTTGGCACTGCACCCCTGCAAATCTCAGTGGAATTGTTTTCTTTTTGTTTTAATGGATTGAGTGGAAAAATTAACACACCAAAGTGAAGAGAGATAGGAAAGGCAGCCTCTCTTGTGACTGCGTTTAAAATACTGATGAATTTGTCACAGTTGCATTTCCTCTGATTTTGGAGAAGAGCACAGACAGAATTGGTTAGAAATATTCACTGCAACACCTGAGGAATTATATTTCCTAGAAGATTACAGGGGTAATGTTAATTATTGAGAGTTCATTTGTTAGGGAACAGAGGTGATAGTTGGATTAAAATAAGTTTAAGTATGTGCGAACTTCCTCCCAATGCATTTCCTTTTCTACCTGAAACTCTTCTGAAGTTTTTCTTACTACAGCTTTGCCCTTGGTGACTTGTCTATGATTGCTCAATTCTGAAACAAAACAAAATGAAGGATTGTCATCAGGTTCCCAAAGTTTTGAATATCTATGTCTATAAAATTGCTGTTAAAACCACATAATTTTGGGGTTTTTTTTAATTTTTAGTGAAAATTTTTAGATCTATTTGGTCTTGAAAAGCTTGGCTAAACCTCTGAGCTAGAGTTGCTTTAAGTCATACCTGAAAGAGGATATTGTTTAAATGTAAAGATTTTTTTATGACTGTTGTTTCTGCCTGGAAAGAGTCAAACCTTGTGCCACAATATTGGAATAAAGATCTCGAGTGGGAGCAGTGGCATTTAGCCCAGACCCTTGGCTGAAGTAGCACTTGGAAATGAACTGCTGTAAATTTTCAGGGAGGAGATTAAATAATTAGTTTGAGGCTGTAGGGATGAGGATTTTTTTGCCAGCATTGTTACAACCTTTCCCACAGTTATGGGAAAAGCACATCTGAGGGCCTATAAATATTAAATATCAAGGGTTAGCAAGTTTTCCAGGGTGCATCCATTATGAGTTAATAGACATGAGGACTCCTGCTACTTTCTCTAACCCACCACTTATCTAATATAAATCATCCCAACCAGTTTGGATTCCTGCTTTAGGACAACATGAATTGCCTTGCATTAGATCTTCCTCTTTACATAAAAACATTAAGTCTGAGAAAGAGATTCTAGACTAGATAAATATTTAACATAGTCACATTTAGGTGCGATAAATCCAAACTTTAATCTCTATATAAACTGATTGCCTTGCTGTAATTTCAAAATAATATTTTTATCATTTCACTGCTTTGTATGCCTTACCTGTTTGATGAAAATTCTAGGTCTTGTAATGTCCTAGATCTGGTTCCTGGTCAAGTCTGACAATCTTTTTTCAGAGATGGAAATTATTTTGAAGCACCAGACAGATCAGGGTTAAATCAACATAGATTTTATTGCCGTGAAATGTTTGATCAAATGTGGTCATTATCTTCATAGACTCATGTAAAACAGGTAGCTTGTATAGGAAATAGAAATATAAAAGATTATGTTTTTCACCACTGAATTATAAATTAAATTAAATGGAAGGAAGAAAACCAAACCAAAACTCCAAAGCAATAAAGAGGACATTGTTTGTTGGTGACCAAGTGCGCACTCACATTTAAATACAATCACAACAGCTGCTGTACAGAACAGAATTAATTGTACAAAATAAAGAAAAGTAAAGAATAGCAATAAAAAGATCAGATCTTTCCAAATGACCTTCACCTGGCAAAGGAAAATGACTTTATCTTCCTCCCTCATTCCCCACACAGCTGTATGTGAATTCTTGTTAAACCTGTAATGAGGGCAGAGGCAAAGGATATTTTTATAAATACAGTTCCTGTATAATTTATTGATTCTTCCTTGTGTTGCAGGCTTGTGTCTTCTACAAATGCTGTTTCTTCTTGTCCTTAGAAATAAAGAATCAGAGCAGCAGAACTATTTCTCCAAATGATAAATGAAAGTCAAATGACCTTTGAATTAACCAGCAGCCCTTTTGGATCCCTAAGACATCTAAGACCAAAATTGCTTGTTGGTATTAGGAAACAAACAAACAAACAAAAAATAGCAGTTAGAGATTGTAAAGTTAAAACTGGCTCTTAGGACAATAAACAGCCCTTCTTGAGCCTGGCTGCAAAATTGTGAGCTGCGCCTGTGCCACTGAGTCACGTCCAAAGGAGGAGATGAACTGGGGAAATATTTACACAGAGGTCCAGGATTTGGAAGGACTATACATTGTGCCTGCTTTTTAGCAGATTTTTCTGGTTTCAGGAAAAGTCAAAGAGAAACTTCAAAGAGCAGATTTCATGTTGATTTGGAGAGCTGGAGTCTTTTCCCAACAAATGTTGGCGTTCGTCTTTTAAAAGGAAGCAAATGAAAGGTCTAAATTCACCCCTTCTGCCAGTTCTCCAAGGCAACAGAATGACACCTAGAAGGAGTTAGGGCTAGAGACGGCAGCACAAAGGACAAAATTCTTGACAGTCTTCAGTTGTGGGTGGCAGAGTCATCACTGCTTGTGTTTCAACAGGCCACCTGAGCTCTGTTCCAGGTCTGATCATCTGATAAAACTCTACTACATTACCTCTCTGTCATGTAATGGTGCTGAATGAGGGCTGTGTGAACAGATAACCAAATCTCAGGGTAGAGGGGAGAACTTTGCTCCTACTCTGCCAGACTCACCTGCTAAGTTTGATCAGCACAAGAGCTGCTTGTACTCACAGTGAGTAACACCTTGCTCTAGAAAAATAAGTTTGCAGTTAGTCAGTGTATTTGCTCCATGAGTGACTTGCTAATAAACACAAGAGTCAGAAGCCGCTCTTTGTGAGTCAAATGTGCCAGGACTTAGGAAAAGGAGTAAGTTCAGGGGTCTACTTAAAATGTTTTGAGATTGGTGATGGGAAAGGTGTAGCTCATACAGAGCTGAGCAATGGGCTGAAGCGTAGAAGGATCCAACTACTCAAACAGCACTTGGGTTATGAATCAAATATTAAATTTTGGGGTCCAACAATCATAATGACTCATTGTCATGGCCATGAAACTTAGGAGACTTTTCTCTACTCCTTTGATAGTTTTGACATTGGATTAACACTTCCATAATATCTTGAAGATTTTTTTTTTCCTTTTTCTGATCAGATAAATTTCCAAGTCAAAGAGGTACAAGTATACTTCAATCTGACACCAGAGAGCACCACTGACTTCAAATCATGAACTTCCTTCGGGTTTATCTAGGTCATGAATGTGCTTTGAGATGGCAATGTTTCCACAGAGACAAGGACTAAGAAAATAATAAAACCCCCAAACCTACAACACGGGAACATGGACACCACAGGCATGTGAATGGGAACCTAGGCTGAGATTTGAACAGGAATATCAGTGAATTCATTGCTTAAAACCTCACTGAAAGTTCCAGGTATTTTGACACCAAACTGCTCAGTTAGCTAGTTCAGCAGAAAAGGCAGTGATAATTATTGTTCACTCAATAAAATTATTAAGTGCAATTAAAAATAGAAATTAGAGAGCCTGCCAAGGTCAGCAAACTTATAGCCACATTTTAAAAAGAATTTTGCTTTTAAAATGTGCTAAAGTACTAAGAGAACAAACCAGAACCTTTGACATGGAAATAGAAACAACTTCTCAATGGTAAAAGCATATAGCAGTTCAACCAGGTAGAATCAGATCTATATGGACAATTAACAAAAATATACAGGGGTCATTAAGCCAAAAACTGGAGTTCTGGGGTTTTAAGTGTGCTCAGATTTATAAATAGTAATAGATGAAAGGGTAATCCAGGCCAAAAATAATCTGTTGCCTAAGGAGCAGACACTCATAGTGATTATGTAACAGTGAGAGACACAAGTCTTGAAATAAATTATTGTTGGGATCTTGGACCATATCCTAAATAGGCAAA
Source organism: Zonotrichia leucophrys gambelii (assembly GCF_028769735.1). Lineage (NCBI taxonomy): Eukaryota > Metazoa > Chordata > Aves > Passeriformes > Passerellidae > Zonotrichia > Zonotrichia leucophrys. The sequence continues at coordinate 109,212,776 of NC_088172.1, read as the reverse complement.
TATTTAATATTAGGCTGTATACATATTATTTGCGATGTTAAGCACTTTAATTTGATGGTAATAAAATGTTGCTTTAACAACAGTTTCAGATTTATATGCCAAATCATTTATTCCTCCTTCTCCAAAAAGTTGATATTTTAGTGGAAAAAACTGAAAAGGATCTTAAAAACATTTTCCTTATATTTTTCTTCCCAAACAAAAACTAATTTAAATTTATCCACATCTTGAAAGAGAGGTTCAAATTAAATTGCTTTACAGCACATATTTTACAGATGTGGCAAATCTGCACAGTCAAACTTTTGATTTTTCCCTTTCCTCTCCCTTAGTTTGGGCAATAGAAAAAGAAGAATGAGTTTCCTTTTCACTTTTAATCACGGTTACCTACTTTCACACTCAAGTATTTAATGTTCTAGGACAGTTCCACAATGTTTCTGCTGAAGACATCTCTGAGGACTGTTAATTTGATTTTAGCTTTTCTCCAGAAGTGCCGGTTCATATTAATTAAATTAATTTAATAAAATTAATTTTTTGAGGCACTTATCTGATCTTGGTGTGTTAAGGAGGTGGAGTCCCATGGAGATACACCTGTTTCCCTCAATGCAGGAGGGTGACTGGATAGCACTAAAGCAGGTATCTGATTTATACACCTACACTGAGCAAGGACAACTCTGGGCAAAATCACAGGACTTTTTCCCCCCAGATTTCTTTAAATAAACAATCAGGGACTTCTTACTTTTTAGAGGAAAGGAGAGGAGCAGCATCATGCCATCATCACTCTATTGCCTTCCATAATTTGAATGGTGAGGGTGACACTGTTAATTCAATTTAATTCCTTGCATCTGGCTCTAAACACTGCAGGTATTTGCCACAGTCCCTAGGTTTAGTCTAAACTGATCATCCAAGGTATAATCCATGCTAACAACTTCTAAAAATTGAAAATGTGTGTGAGAGCTTTTGTCACCCACAGTTATCTACTGCTGTCTCTGGGATCCTCCAGCTCTTCCTCCAGGTGAGTCCAGTTCTCCTAAAGCTTTCATGTCATAACTGTCAAAACTCTGATTTAGACACCTAAAACATCTCAAATGACTCTAAACATTTACACATGGACAGCTATCGTTTTTCCTATCACAGAAAGAGCTGAATTGTCTCTTGGAAGAAAAGGTCTGGTTCTCCTGATCTCAAGTAGAGTTTAGATGGACAACACCAAGCCCATTCCTTCCTAACTTTCTCAATAAGGTGATGTTAGAGAAACAAGAAAAAGAATGGAATAAAGTCTCGTTGAAGGAGTTAAAATGTGACTGGAAAAAGTCCCTAGACTCAGAGTCTTGAGCTCAAGCTATACCTCCCATGTTTTCTGCGTGTGGTAGGTGGTAAAGTAATATTTCAAAAGTACATTAGCAAGGTTATTACCACTCAGCTGTTGTGGACTAAGCCAATCTGTCTTATTTGTTGTTTTGTTTTTATTTTATTTCCAGTGAGTGGATTCTGTTAGACCTCTGCACCTCAGCTGGATTTATAAAGACAATAAAGCTGCAGAAACAAGCTGTTGAAAAAAAGAAAGCATCATAAAATCAGGGCAACACAAAAGGTGACTCCAATTGCCTGCACTGATTGTGTTGAACAGAGACCCAGGTATGGCAGAGTGCTGTGGTACCAGGAGCTGAGAAAACAGAGAACAGAAGCCCATGCTGTCATTTAAACTGAAGTTCACAGAGGGATCAGGGCTCTTACTGAGACTATCAAGGTTTGTTTTCCTTTTAGTCTGCCATGCTCTTTTCACAAGAGACACCATGGCTGCTGCTTGAATGGTCAGGACAGATCCCCAACAGGTTCTGGCCTCATTCCAGGGCAGATTTATTTTGCATTCCCATGTACAGGATGGTTCATTTGTCCCATGACCCAAGAATTCCTTTTTACCAGATTTCCATGTTGTTTTTTCAATGGTGAGTAGATCAGGCATTTCCCATGGACCAGAGGAAGCCTTTCTTTCAATCTATCCAGCATGAGAGCAAAGTCAGGATGCTGGAACTGTGTGTCCCACAACTGATGCACTGACCCTAACTCTGCTGCCGGAGAAGAAAGTGCTTCAAATTTCATGTGCCACCTCAGCCAAGTCCAGAAGTGCTTATAAAAAACAGTGTTAGTGTATCATTCAGAACAATCAAATACTACGTGCACAAAAAAGCAGTTTAGAGCAACATAAATTTTAAAAAAGTGACAATTTCATCACACAATTACTGTACACTGCTGTTCTTAGGGTTGAATACTTTCCTCTCTCACGCTCTCTCTTTCTCTCTGTTTTAATCTTTCTTTTTTATTTTCTTTTTATTTTCTTTTTTTACTATTTTTTTCTTTTTTCCCCCCCTTCTTTTTTTTTCTTTTCCTCTGGATTTGGTCCACTGGAGATAAATTGCCCTCAATGATATATATATTTAAAAAAAATATCAGCAGCAAGAACTCTCTCGAAATAGATTCTGTTTGATGTAGCTAGTCTGTCTTTTCTGTTTTGCCCTCTTTCACAGCAGCCTCTGAAGTTTTCCGCAGGGGGGCTTTCTCCGAGTTGGCGTGTCCTTGGCCGGATTCCGCCGCTCCTCCGTTTTTGTGCGATGTGTGCTTTTCCAAGTAGTTCAGCATTTCACTGAGAACAGTTTGGAAAGTGCTTAGGGCAGCACATATTGCAGGAGTTCCGAAACCGTGAGTGATCAAACTACAAATGGGAAGGAGACAGAAGAAGAAGAAAAAAAAAAAAAGGAAAAAAAAAGGGAAAGAAATACACACACGCACATAAATATCAATGCGCCCCAAACACCGAGGAGTTTACAGCACGCTCATTTTGCTATACTGAAATTCAAGATTTGCTCCCTAAACTATTTATTACCTGTGGGAGAAACAGAAAAGAAAGGAATAGAGCCAAAGAGCAGACTGCATGCAGCTTCAAAGGTTGTTTTTGGTGGAGCCTCAGTTCTGAAACACCACGGGACAGACTCTCAGCAAGTGCAGACTGACACAGGGCTGTTGACTTCAGAGAAGCCAAGACAGAATCCATGCCCTTGGCTCTTCAGCATTGCTAATTTTCCAGTGTCATAAAGTCTGGCTCCCCCTTCTTGAGTAAATAAAAGGAATTCTGTGTGGTTTATTCAAAATTCTGGATCATACTTGGTTGACTTGATGATCTTGGAGATCTTTTCCACTCTTAATGATTCTGTGATTTTATAGCTCTTAAACATGACCTGGTTATTCTAAATGAAGATATAACTGTATCTGTACTAGGAAATTCAGCAAAGCCAAGGATACCATCTCCAACCCTCAGCACAATTGGCATGATTTGGTCATATCCCTGCTGCTACACTCATGGACCACTCCAACAGGGTGAGATCTGAAGTTCCTGTTGGGAACAGACACCAGCCAATACCCTTGGCCAATACCCATGCTCAAGCAATGAACAGAAAATGTTTCACATAGGGCTGGTATAGCCAGGCTGAATTAATGAAAGGAACAGAAGCTAATTTTTGAGTTTGTGGGCATTTTTGGGAAATCAATACTTTATATTGATTTGAGTGAAGGGAAAATAAAACCCACATCACAGTGATTTTGCCAAGGAAAAATAATAGTTTCCTATTCCCTGCTTATTAAGATTTTGTCCCTACAGTCACTCTTTGGCTGTCTTGGGCACCACATCAGTAAATTCTGATCTGATGCAGAGACCCATGTGAGGGTTAGAAATAGGAATATTTCACCTCAGTGACCTGTTTCCTCTGCAGTTTGGCTTCTCAGTCTTTCCAGCTTTTTTTAAAAAAAGTGAAAATGAAGGGACTAAGGGGAAAGAGGTTTTACAGGACATGGACAATTGGTAGGATGTTGTATGTATCAAAAAAAACCACATGGAAAAGTCTTCAAGGTATTTTTTGGGATCACCTTTCTGTCTGCTAGACATGGGAAACCTATTTGATAGGAAAGCTGGTATCTTAGGGAAGACACAAAAAATATGTAAATTCTACACCAAAATGAGTGCTCAATATGGAAATATGTCTTCATTTCAGATTGGGAGTGGCATAGTCTTTTATAAAAGGTCTCCAAAAGGTTATATACAAATAACTAGCATTTAGAACATTTATCCATCAGTCTCCAGGCACTTTTCAAAGCAGGAATCTATATTTATTCCCAGTTAGTAATGCGAGGAAAATTATAATTAAATATTTACAAGCAATATTTTGCAGACATCAATTAATAATACCACATAAAGTTTGGATGCTTGAAGTTTGAACTTGTATCAATATCTGGATCTTTATAATTTAGCATTGCAAAGAGGTAAACATACCTCAGTTTAATTTTATTTTCTTTTTAGGCATGCCTGGCATACCAGAAATATAAAAATCATTGTAAGTCATGTTTTAAATAGCTGTAAAAACTAGATCATCAGTAGCATATATAAGTACTTTAAGCCCTTTAGAGTCGCTTTAGGAGTCAGGTGATTTAATGATTTTGTGTTGCATTTTATAATAATTTCTGGTCTTCAGAAGTCCAGAGAAATTAAAATGTGATGGAGCTTTCAGAAACAGTGAGCAAGAAATAGGAAATTCAAGGTATCATTACTAGTTATGTTATTGCACTATTTTTACACTGCTTGTGTGATTTTCTGGGTCCTGATTTGGAGAATGGACTGTACTGAGACATGCAAAGATCTTTATGATCTTGCAAATAAATAAAACTAGTGTATGTATTATAGAATCTGGAAATATCTGCATGCATTCATTCATTCATTCATTCATTCATTCATTCATTCATTCATTCATTCATTTCCCGTAGATGCAAATCATAAAATCATAGAATCATTTAGGTTGGAAAATACCACCACGATCATCAGGTCCAACCATTCCCCCAGCACTTCCAAGCCCATCACTAAACTGTGTCCCCAAAAGCCACATCTATGTGATTATTGAACACTTTCAGGGATTATTAAACAATTTCACCATTTCTCTGGGCAGCCTGTTCCAATACCTGACCACCCTTTCAGCTAAGTTTTTCCTATTATCCAATCTCAACCTCTCCTGGCGCAACTCGAGGTTGTTCCCTCGTGTCCTATCGCTTGTTACCTGGGAAGAAAGACCAATCCCCATCTGGCTACAATCTGCTTTCAGGGCATTGTAGAGGCTGAGAAGGTCAAATAAAACAGTAAGTTTAATACAGGATTAAATGGAAAAGAAACTTTCTGGCCTACAATTTTTGAAACTTTCAGTTTGGGAACAAAAGGAATGATACTGTGTTCATTTGACAGCTCAATAGACCCTGAGCAGTAAAGTGGGAATACAACCTTCAAAACTTGGAGGGATTGTCTCAGAAATGATCTCTAGGGGTGGGAACAAACTTTAATGTTCTGAAATGCTGAACAAGACTGTAGAAAGTACCAGAATGGGACAAAATCTGATATTAAGGTACATAAGTGTGGGTGCCAACTTGTATGTGTAAACATCAACAGAGCCAAACTTGCGTTACCACCAAAGGGGACTTAATGGAGTTTCCTGCCTGTAAGAGTCTACAGTGATTTGATATGTCCTGTGACGTTTGGAACACCTGCACAGATTTGATGGATATGACATAGGACTGAAGTCCAGCCTGCTTCTAGATGTTTTAGTGCTGGGTGTATCTCAAATTGTTTACGCAAATGAATTGAGCCCTGGGGATTTGCTCAATACAGCAGTCACAGAAGTCTGGAGAATGAATTAGCACATTAAATGGATGTGTCTCCTTTATGGTTAGCTGCCCCACTCTTCTGGCTACACTAGGGGCTCCATCCTAAGTCGAAATGTGATTTGGGTGCTATTTGAGATGTTCTGGGGTACCCAGACATCTGTGTCATGTGAACAGGGGGGTTAGAGGGGACCAGGACCCTTTTAAAGCAGCAGTGGGTGGATGGAATACCTAATAGCATCTAAAAAAGACTCAGCTATGTCTTGCCCTAGATCTTCATTGACTACATGAGAAGCTCAGACATCCAGATTACATAAAAGCACTTTTTTGCTACTTTATCCAGAGCAGAATCTGAAACTTCTGGTCTAAAAAACTATTGCTCATAGGAAAATAATGTTTTGGAGTGAGTAAGGGGTCTATTTCCTTTACAGTTTAGCCTTTTAATTACCAGTAATCATTAAATATGGCAGCTCTCACCAACATAGCCTTATGTTTCTTATTAAAAAGCCAAATCTTTTTAGTGAAATGGTGCTGCAGAATCTTGTGGTAACTCTACTTTCAGTTCCTGATGAATAGATTCTTCTCCACAAATGGGGATATGCAGAGCCTTTTAATTTTCCCATGAAGCTTATTAAGAGAAATAATTTTATAGAAAATTTCTAACCAGCCCTTCTTGCCAAGCTCCTATGAGGGTGTATTTTATTAGGCTCACTTTAGGTAATGAGCATAAAAAGGCCGAGAGATATTATCTTCTACTTTATCTCACATTTCTATCAGTAATTCCCCTTGCTCTAATTTTGGTGGTCCTTACTTCTCTGCAAGTTAAAGTCTTTGAAAAATTCAAGAAAGTTGGATAATTTCCCTTTGCTGATGAAAGTATGTTTCAAGTTTGGGAGAAAATCTGATTTAACATTTAAATCAGATATAACAGACGGAAGATTAATGGCAGAGCATTCAAATGTGCTTCCTGAAAGTCAAATTTAGCTGCCTGATTTTCCAGGCTAATTGAGCTCACGCTGAAATTGGTTCATTTTTGGTATGCTCCACACCTATGAAAGGAGTTGCTTTCATTATCATACTTTCATTTGGGTTTATAAGCCTAAAATTAAACATGGTGGTTTCATAATGGAGTCTTCTGGGTATTCTCAGGTTTGTAGTGCATCCCCCTCCAGCTCCTATAAACCAAATTTATTGTTCTGAGAGGCAAGGCTGAAATCTCTGATTCTGGTGTTGGAGAGGTGCAGAAAAAGGCAATGAATATCAGGCCAACACATTACAAAGCCTGGTGCTTAAGGATATCCAGACCTGCCTGTAATTCTGCCCAATGCTATGATGCAATTATGTCTGCTCATGTTTTAATGATGGCCTTACTTAAAAGTGGAAAGATCCAAGTGTGCCTGAAGGCTTGGAGTCTTGTTTGGCAGCCACCTCAAGGACTCCTCCCTACCCCAGGCTGGCGAAGCTCTGACATGAAGCAAAAGAAACAGCTTACCTCTCAGTGGGGGGAGGAAGAGGCCATCTGCACTGAATGTTTACATCCTCATTTAAAATAAATAAGCCCTTTAAAATAATTATAATAATGAAGACAAAGCAACCTTGAACTTATTGGTCAGATTTTCTTAGACCTTTGGGAAAACTCCATGATTATCCAAATTCAACAGCACAGAGCTGATGATAGGTGGTAAGATATGATATGATGTTTAATGGCTATAAAGGAAATGGTAAAATATTTGTATCTCTTCACTGACACAAATAACATCTGAATATAGAGGTGAAAATATTGACTTTGAGGTGCTTCTGTTGATTTCAAGGTCTCTCTTGTGAAGGTTGCCTAAGAGGTTAAATGGTGACAACTTTACTTCAGAAGCTCAGAAGGTCTAACCATGACAAAAGTTAGATTGATAGTCAAAAATCAGAACATGGGCAGTGTATATTACAGGGATAAGAAGGATCAGAGTAGCAAACAGTACAGAAGTTGCCTTCAAACTAGGCTCTCTTGTTTCCCTTCTGTTCATAGTGTATTAAGGACATGTCCTCCAAAGCAACTGGACTTCCTTCTACAGTGTGTAAAAGCCACGGAGAAAATAGGAGGAGAGTGTTAGAGCTGATGACCCACATTCAAGGTAATCTTTTTTGGCTGATGCCCCAAATTTAAGATAATTTTTTTTGGATCTGTAAATTTCAGGCTTTGGGGCTCATTCACACCAAGAGGAATTTGGGACTTATTCACATTAAGAATTACCCAGGCAACATATTGGAATATGTATCCCAATATAACCAGTTAGATGGTGCCTAGGCCAGTTCTGACCTTCGCTGCTGGGCCAGAGGCAGCACTGCGGTGTTTTACCCCAGAGATACCTTGGCTGGCGGCAGAGTGCAGCGGGGCACAAGACAGGACTCCGTTCTCCTCAGGAGAGAGAGCTTCTGGCGATAGTGGAGATAAAGAGAGTGGATTCTGCTAGAAGGTTGCCAGATGTTTATTCCATTGGTACAGAGATGTCTGCACCGAGCCACTGTTGCTAACAGAATGCCGGCCGCATGGTCTCATTAACTTTATAAGCTCGGGGGGACAGGGGAAGGGGAGGGGACAGGTGAGTTACCAACCAGGTGAAGGGGGCAGGGTCTCAAGGGAGGAGGACACTTAGACAGGCCAATGACCCCCAGGCCTGAGAAGCATCCTTTGAAATCGACGAATCACACGACGCCTTGCTGGTATGTTAGCCTGATTGACAGGGCACACTCAGCAAGGGGGCGAGGGGGCAGGGAGAGAGGCATAGGCACACCTGGGAAGGGACTCGGAAGTTTAAAACAGGACATTGCAACACACCACAACAGCAACAGACCTGAAACTTCCAAAAACTGTGGAGTGTTTCTGAACTGTAGACCAAAGTTTAAAACATGTAGTGGTTCATCTTTACTTTATAGGAAGGCAAAGAAACAGATGAGGTTCATTCCATTTACTACCATCCATAAACTTTTCCAGAGAGGAAATGTAGCTGAGCAGCCCTATTGCCCTGGTCAAATGAGAGAGACCAAGAATTAGCTTTTATAAACAATCTCATGACAAAATGTAATCGATTTTGTAGCCTTTTACTTTGGAAAGGAGGGGAGGGCATTCCTTTTTCTTTTGGGAAACACAAGAGTCCCTTAAAAGCTTTAAGAAATTTTAAGTGCTGTGTTGAAAATCTAAGCACCCTCAAGATTTTTTTTTGCTTCTTTAATGAATGTACATATTTTTCCCCATGGTTATGGAACTTAGCGTTTAAGGAATCAGATTTAAAAAAGCAAACAGATTTTTGTCTGTTTTTTTGACTCCATAAATTGTGACTTTAAGGGAATATGGTATCATACAAACCATGACAAAAACCTTTAACAATATTAGAAATTAGAAAAGATTTAGTTCATCAAGAGAGCAGGACAAGATGATTGAGACCTTACTAAGTAAAGCTCCAAGAAGGAATCCCTTGGAAAGGAGGTGAGGGAATGATACCAGAAGAAGTCACTCTAAGACTTGTGGTAAATAAAGAGAAAAGGGAAAAAAAAGTAAAAATAAAATTTAAAAAAAGGAAAAAAAGAATGAAACTATTGGTTGCTTCCTAGTGCCTCAGTGCTGGACACCAGTGTTACTCCTCTCAGCTAACAAAATCCAAAGATTGAGGAAGCTCCTGGAAATCAGGGAACTCTAGAGGGCACCAGAGGTGTTTCACCATAAACTTCATTGAGCACCAGGCTTCTTCCAGTCCCTGCATCCAAACAGGAGGCTGCTGCTGTGAACTGAGATCACTGGAGTTACGACAGAAGCTCCTCTACCTCCTGATAAGCAAAGTGTAAAAAAAATAAGAGAGAACAATGTACAAAAGGGGGTGAACACACCTTTGAAGACAACCCACAAGTAAGTCTTTGGGCTTGGCTTCTTGTTACAGTTTAAAGAACATGCTGAGCTTCAAAACCTGTTTCAGTGCTCCGTTTTCCCCTTTGGAAAGAAGGATGTTACTTTCTCTCGGCTCCCAAAGTCTGGGATCCTGGTTTCTTGTCTGTCACTTTCCGTGTCACCTCGTCAGCGTGATGCCAGGCACTGGCAGGAGGCTGACAGCTCCAGGCTCAGCGAGCAGCTGAGCAACAAGACTCTCGTCTCAAACGGTTTCACAGGAAGGGAGTTTCAAATCAGCTGGATGGCTCGACAGAACACGGAATAATCCATGAGGAGGCTGATTGCTTTCATTACCTAACTTTAGTATTCTGAACCTATTACTTTTTGTGTGTCTCTTTTTATAAGGTTTCTGCAGTGAAAGGAGTGTCACGTACAAGAAAGTAGTTTTCCCTTTGTTGTTTTGCTGTCTTTATATATAAAATAGAAGATCTGGGTGTCATTTTGCATCTTGATGAAATGTTGCCTTGAAGGTAAAGGATCAAATACTGCTGCAGTAATTAGTGGATAATCTCCTTTCCCTATATGATGGATGGCATTAGTAGGATATCTGAAATCTCCAAACACCACAGATTCTTAGAGACACAAGCGTCCCAAAAGCAAATGTAGAAGATATATCTATACCAAATTTTACAAGTAAAGAAAGTAAGGCTAGGAGGGCGTTTGATGAGGTCATGGAGTCTGTATTCATAAACCAAGACACAGACACAGATCTTGTGAGTATAATCTCAGAAAGTCTTCTGTTTGAAAGGTTTATGTGTTATGGCTTTGGTATTGCAGCACAGAATGTGGGTTATTTTTGATGGGTTTTCTGCTAACTCTAGTTTACACAAGATTCTGGGAAACCAAGAAAAGAATTCTGTTAAAAATTAAAAAAAAAAAAAAGAAAACAAGCAACAAAACTCTTCTGATGTAAGGACAAATTAAGAAATAAAAGACATGAAGACATATCAGTTAAACTTTCAGGTTCCTGGCTGAATCTCAGATGTGACAGTGAAGTGGAAGAGAGAAGAAGGTATTTGTTATCTACACTCAACAGGAGAGAAATATTATCTAAAATATACATTTTTCTTCTTAAATCGCTGTCTTATTGATTTACATGTTTGGTCCAATTAGAGGGATTCCCTAAATGCTGATCTGAGTGGCAGATGCATGTGAAACAGGATGTCTCTTCACACCTAAAACGACCCCAAGTCTCCCCATTCACCACACAAGTGAATCACTCTAAGGTTCTTAAGCGGAGGAATGCTGTTCGTTGAGCTTTAGCTGCATTAGGAAAGTGAAAATACAGAGATTCCTCAGGCCATGAGTGATCTGGCACAGCCTGGCCCCATCTCCATTAGTCAAGCATTTTTACCTAAAAGTAGTGGCCATAGCCAAGCTTCTAACTGAGGCAAGGCTGAGCAGTGCCTGGCAATTGTTTGGGACAGAAAGAGATGATATTGGCCAAATTCACTCAGGGAACCACAGGAGCATCCAAACATTATAGACAATTGTGATCCAGTGTCCAAATCTAAAGTCACACAGTTCATTAGATTAATTTTTGTGTATCTTTTGAGGTGTCGTAATTTCTGCCTGTCTTCATACCTTCTTTGAAATGTGACAGAATCACTTCCCTTCTTCACAGCAGGAATCTCTTCAATAGAGAATAATTGGTTCATCTGGTCTGGTTCTCTGCTCTGGAGAGGGCTGGATGTACTAAACTTCTGGGTGGTGCAAAAATACCACAGAGATGAGTGATATGGAATTATGGATATTTCCCACATTGATATGCCTGAGATCTACCTGTACAGCCCTAAAAGGACAAGGACGGGGTTTGATGGTTCTGTTTGTCAATGTTGCTCCAGATCTAGCAGAGGAACCTGTTGGTTGCAATGTCACCATTCAGCTCTGCTGATTTAGAGGCAGAATTACGCTGTTGGGGGTTATCCAAGACTTCACTATCTCCCCTCACAACTCCCTGTGCCACAAAATCTCTGAGTGTGTGTATGTCAGAGCTCTTGTGTCTCCAGACAGACTTGTCTTCACCTACTGCAGGTCATGATTGCCCTGGTTTGCTCTTTCTGGGCTTTTCTAAAGTGAATTATTCTCAGTGTTTTACATATGTTTTGTTTACATTTATCCTTTTGCTATCTCTAAACATTACAATCTTACAATGCTAAAGAAAGATATATTTTACCTGAAAGGTCCTGAAAAAAGGTGGAATTAGATCCGGCCTCTACTACAATGGGGTGAAAGGGAGTTTTCCCTTTCCCTTTCCCTTTCCTTCCTTTCCCTTTCCCTTTCCCTTTCCCTTTCCCTTTCCCTTTCCCTTTCCCTTTCCCTTTCCCTTTCCCTTTCCTTTCCCTTTCCCTTTCCCTTTCCCGAAGCCTTAGCTTTACTTTACTTTTTTTATTTTTCAAATCTGTAGGATTTCAATCTGGTTTAAGTTTCATGAGAAATTAACTCCCCAGCTTTTTCCTCTTCCATACTCAGATGTATGCACAGGTACACAGAAATCTCACATGATTCTGTGGGATTCTGGGGAAAAACCCTCTGAATTATAAGTAATTGATAAGTATTGTAAATATAGAAGTATTATAAAACCCTCTGAATTATAAGTAATTGATAAGTATTGTAAATATAGAAGTATTATAAATATCATAAGTATTTTATAATTATTATAAAATACTTATAAGTAAATACTTAAAAGTAAATAAGTATTTTTTTAAGTATAAATATTACAAGTATTTTACAAGAAAGTAAGTTTTTTGTAAGTACTTTCCTTTTCTCTTTCATTTTCACTTCTATTTCTTTTGTTCTTGCTCTTCTCACTCTTTGCTCTCCTGATGATCCTTAAGGTCTCTCCACTTTGAAAATAATGGGTGAGAAAAACATGTTCCTCTCATTAAAGCTATAGAAAATGTCAGGTTCTTTTCTACTACTGATATGCTGACTTTGCTCTCCTTTGTAGTAAACCCAAAAATGCTTTGCACAAATCAGCCTTTAGAGGACAATAAAGGACTCCTGTGGCTGGACAAAAAGTCGCAGCACTTAGTAATGGAACTCGATTTTCCCAGGATTTTTTTGTTTGCTACATGGTTTCATGATTTTTAATTTTTCCTCAGAAACTGGGGGTGGGGTGGCTCATGTGGTGACTTTCAGGCCAGGCACAACCCACAGGACTATTTGTGTTCAAGGTGTGCAAGACCAGGTTGAGTGGGGCTTTGAGCAGCCTGGTCTGGTGGAATTGTCACTGCCCATGGCAGAGTTTGGAACAAGGTGATCTTTAAGGTCTCTTCCAACCTTTCCAGCTCAAAGCAGAGCTGAAGGACAAGTTGGGCAGCCCTACAAACTATCGCCTCTTCCTGAATGTAGATTTATGAAATGCTTGGGAATCTGAGCTACCCCAACACTTAGCCTGTGAGATTTGGGATCCAGCCCTGGCAAGGCAGGACTTTCCTAAATCTAAATTTATAACACAGGCAAGGCACCTGACTGGGCTGTAATGAGGGCTGGTGCTTCCAGGATTTCTAAACTTACACTTTTATTGGTGATATATATGTACCACTGTGCCCAGGAATAGTTTGGCTTAGTTTAATTCAGATCAGGAAGAAAAACCCCAGAAATTCTGCAGATGAAGAGAAGCTCAGATGGCCAATGCCTCTTCTCTGGCACTACTTTTATCTGCTAGTACCGAGATATTTGAAGTTACCAATATAACTTCAACAGCCTACTGATAAGTGAAGTTATCAATGTAATTTCTCTGCAGTAATATCCTCTAAAATGTATAGAAAAGGAAGAAAAGTTGAATGAAAAAAACAAAAAGATCCTGACTCAGGTAGTGCACAATATTAAGGGTCTGAGTTGACTGTTCATGACTGAATAATTTTGGAAAATCATTCCTCATGGAGCATTTTGAATTCAGGTCATGATGAACATCTCAGATAGCAGCTGCACAAACAGGGGTGTACCAGAGGTGTGCAAGAGTCTCTGATTTTTTGCATGAGGTTGTGCAAAATACAGCAGTTCTCAGGCTCACTGCCAGCTACTTTGAAGATTTCTCATTTTTGTGCTTTGTGTGAAATTTGAGTTTGGAATTTGAGCAAACACACCATTCCTGATCCCTTCACGAGGACTATCCTGTACTTCAGGTTGGACACATTTGCAGATCTTGATGAACTAAGACTCAGTGGAAAAATTTCAGAGACAAGTAAAAATTTCAGAAGATTTAAAACAGAGGAAATGAAGAAAAAACTGCTTCTATCTGACCTGTGCCAGGCTGTGAACCCTTGTCCTAATAATTAACATAGAACAGGTAACATCACGAGAAAGTGGAGTATACAACTCAACACTGAACAGCTGTAGGGGATTTTTTTCCTAAAGAAAACTCCCTTTCACCCCAATGTAGTAGAGGCTGGATCCAATTCCACTGTAGATATCTGATGTTGTAGCTCTTCAGAAAGTGTTTTAATATCTTAGTACTTATTTCAATAATAGACATTTGAGTGATTCCTCTGATTTTTTTTATGGCCATAAAAAATGTCTTCAGATTTCTGAAGATTTCATCAGATCATAGAATCATGGAGTGATTTGGGTTGGAAGGGACATTAAAGACTCTCTAGTTTCCCCATGGCAGGGGGTTGAAACAAGGTGAGATTTAATGTCCCTTCCACCCAAAACATTCAATGATTCTGCGATATTTAATCTCAAGAAGACAATGAATGGTAGTAGGAGTTGAGATGATCTGGGTGTGAAGACTGATAGATTTAGCAGATGGGAATAATGATTTTTTTTGCCTACATTAGGTTTAGCAGTCCACAGTGTATGTGTCTAGTGTGTACTAGTTTGCTAATCTCCCATTCTGGTGGAAATCTAGACCAGACTGTTCAGCCAATGGAGTTTAGAGAGAAATTCTAGCTACACTGATGTACACATCTGTGCTAGACCTGTTTAATTCAGATTTCTCGGGCTATACAGGTGACATTCCTGGACACTGTGGCAGAAGGTGCACAGCTGGCTGCAGTGGAGGCTCCTACAGACACCTGAGCAGAGTCAGAAGCCCAGGTCGGAAACTGACGTGACCCCAGCATCTCTACACAGCTGGAAAAGGAATATGGTCTCAGCTCCACCTCTGGGTCTGGCAGCCCTCGCCATTCCCTGAGCACAATCAGAGAAGACTCTGATTAAAGGCCAGGGAAGATCCTGTGTAGGATCAAGGCCTGTGCTCCTCCAGGTGCCCATCTTCAGCCCAACACTTAAGCCCTGCAGCAGACATGAAAGAAAGTGCTGCCTGATCCAGAGCTGACTGCAGAAACTTTGCCCTCCCACTGCTGAAGGCATCAGAGAAGAAAGGATGGGAGCCCTACCAGTTAACAGTTTTGTAGCTGAAGCCTTCAGCATTTTATCCTGACTGCTATTTCTACTTTAAACACAGGAATCCATGGGGATTAGCCACCTCTTATCACATTTCCTCTGTGTGCATGCAATAGGGAATTATCTCTTTTTCCACAAGCTTAGGTAGCTGATTAAAATCCCTCTATGAGCATTCTGCGTAAATAAGGATGTTTCTCTTGATGTGTGCATGTAGTTGGGTGTTTTGGTGTGTGTGTTATGGAAAATATACACACAGCTGGGTGCTCTGTGTGTGCACATGCACAGCACTGCTTGAGAATAGGAGTGGGATGGTCCTGGTGTGTTCTTACACAGGTGGGATGCACACAGATGTGTGTGAGAATAAACAGGAATGTCAGGAATGTGTTCATTTGTAGATGGGGAATTAACCTTGCTTCTCACATCTCAACAGGTGTATGGAAGAAGTGGGATGGTGGGTATTTTTGGGATTCCACTCAAAGTCTGAGAGACTAAGTTAGTTATTACAACACCTATCAGAATGTTAATAACTAACAGGTGTTGGGACACTGGGACATGGAAGTTGTCTGTCCAACCAGTGAAAGAAGAGTGGCTCAGCTGGTTGTGCTAAAGAATATATAGCACAGTTCTAAGTCTTTACAGTGCTATGAAATTTGCTTAATATTATGGTTTGTAAACAGCTCTCTGGGACAGTTCTTCAGGTGTTTTTTCATATATAAGCTAGTGGATGGAAAAAATTAACAATCTGTAGCCTCAGCAAGTCATGTATATCCCTCCGTGGCCTGAGCAAAGACAGAGCACCTCCAGAATGTTTCATACAGCTTATCTTTTATAGATATCTTAGATGACCCCACTATTTCACAGTGGACTTCTGGAAGATCCCACATCAGTCCTGACTGTATCTGACACATTGCCTAAAGCAAAAAGGTGAAATTGTACAGCAACTCGTGAGCTAATAAATCTTTTTGACCCCAAAACCTCTATACACTTTTATACATAATTAGGATAAAACTCTAATGAAGTTTGGACTTGATGTGCGTGTATCATAGGTCTTTGTCTTCAAAACAGCTTCTAAGCCTGTTTAAACCAGTACCTTAAATATTGCTCGAGAGCTGAGTCTAAATATATCATCAGTCTGGCTTTTTGGTGGAGTCAGCTTTCATTCTCCCAGATTTTTCCAGTGTGTTGTTTGGAAATTAGTGCAGTAAAATTGTTTTAGTAGGTAATGTACTTCAAGGCCAGCCTGCTTTGGAAGCCAAAGAGTTAATAAAATGATCCTTGTAAGACATTGTCAAATGATCTCAGTAGCATAGAGGAGCTTCTGGAATTATTTATTTAATTTGAGAGGATGTAACCTCTTCTTCCTATTATTTCTATTTCAACTAATTTATATTTGTTCAGAACTTGAGTTTCTATGCTTCTGGACCATCTACTTATAAGATATGATTTAGCTAATATTAAAGCAAGGCGATTTTCTGGCCAGATGGGGAGGTTTGACCAGTAGATGCAGAAAATATCTTATCCAAACCCAGATTGTGGTCCTAGAAGCAGGTTGAATGCAGCAAACTTGAACTACATTGCTGGGCAAACCTGCATTTTTAATAGGTGCAGCCAGCAGAGATTATGGATGTTAATTAATTATTTGCATGTCTTTTAGGTAAGGGAACAAATACCATTAAGACATCATATGCAGTCTAAATCAAAAGTATGGATTTTCAGTTTCCTCTTTCAAAATCATACCTGAAATGTGTTAAATGTCTCTGGATGTCGAGGTCTAATATTGGAGTCGGTCTGGAGGATCCGAGGGGTGATCTGTCTTGACTTAGAAGGTCTTGGAATTCTTTACATATTTGTCTAAAAGGAAAATGGAAATCCTTCAATAAACCAGGTGTAATCTTCCCCATAAAGCTGATTCCCAAAACACTCCCACCTTGTCCTGAGTGATCTCAATCATAACAGAATTGCTTGGCAGAATTGTTGTTACAGAAATTAAAGACAAACAAATCCATCTCTGGCTTACCTGCCCCAAATTCACAGAACCAACAACATCCAGAATCTCTTGGACAGGAATATTTTCCCTGTGAACTTTATTAATGCTAACATTTTAAAATCCATGAATAGGACCCATTCTGGCAGTGTTAAGTCTAGCTTAGCTCCTTGGCAGCAAGCCTTATGGTTAAAGGAAATGGTGAATTAGCATTAGAATATGCCTGAAATGTGTAAATTACTTTCTTATTTAGTTTGTGTAAATACACCAATACTTGTACATGGGCTTGTGTGCATTGTGGGCACTGCTTTTTCTGCAAGTTGAAGTTCTGGATATTTTGAACTTGCCTTTCTGACTCCCAGCCCTTAGGACAAAGGGGGTGTGAAGGAAAGACCCTTTGTAGTGGGAATTCAGGGTCTGTCTGCTCTGGTCTCCCACCAGCATAGTAGCCCATTTTCTGTGTAAAGGATGGATGGTCTCACTGTTTTCTCTCTCCCACTCAGGCTTCCCTGAGTCTTCTTATGATGCCTCAGCACCTGGGGATTTAATTTATTCCCTGGAATTCCCCTATATAGGACCTAGCAATAGGAAACACCCAACAATAAGGCCTCTTGTTCTTTTGTTTTTGCCTTGCTGTTTGTAAATTACCCTGCATGTTTGCATGTTCTACCAACAAACTTTTAACAAAAGAATCCAAATCAGTTCCATTTAGCTCATGTACTCAGAAGATCATTATCTGAACCATGAATGAACAGACATCACTTACTTTCACTTGGTTTATGATTCAGTTAATTGAAAAAAGGAAAAGAGACCTGTCCAAATCAGCATGGAGCTGTCCATTGCCTGCACTGGAAATAAAGGCACTAATGGGGGATCAGGAGGGCATGGTCACCTCCAGATGATCAGGACACCCACTTGGGGACCTGATCTTTGTTGTGTTAACCTGGTACTGGTCACAGTGCCTACATGTAGCCTGGTAACAGTGCCACCCAGTGAGGTGTGGAGTGACAAGGGCCACCCTCACACCTGCAGACCATTTGTCACCATCTGATAACATCCATACAATTATGGTCCTCTGGTCTCCTAAACACTGAGGCTTCCTGAGAATAGACCCTGCTGTGGGTAATGTACTGTGGGCTGTCTCCCAGGACTTGTCCAAAAGATATTTGTGAGAATTCAATGAGCCATTCTAATATTTTAGTAACTCGGACAAGTGCAATCTGATGACTCAGAGTGTGTGTGTGGTTTATTTTGGCAGCATAGATGCAACCACTGTGCCTAGGGGCAGTTTCTAAGACTAAAGATCATTTCTATTGGTCCATGATCCCTTTTAGGAGACTCATTGCACACCTGGTCTTAGAGAAAGTTTGGGTTCTTCATTATCACCTTGTAACTCCTGTCTTTTGGGACATGGGTATAATGGAAAAAATGGGTAAACTCAACTTGTTGGTCTTTACAAAGTCCTTCACTGCTGATTTATAAGCAAGAAAACTGTGCTGGGCTGGTTTTACCCTTTACTTTATGACAGTGATACAGGCTGGGAACAGAGATCTTGGAAAGCTCTCTCTTGACTAAGAGGAGAAGCAGAAACCGGTTTCCTGCTGTGCTGCTGGACCCCATCCAAGCCTGATTTCTCTAAATGCTTGTCATCTGCAAGGACCTAGACAATGACTGCTTGAAAAGACAGCATCACCCCAGCCTTTCAGGCAAAGAGAGGTATTCAGCAGAAATGTATGTAAATGCAGCATACAGTTTTAATGAATCAGGTCCTTAGAGGAAAAACAGTTCCTTTCAACAACTGAAAACAGTCAGTCATTTTGGCTTCTAAACAATCCACTATCCCCAGTCGGCCCTGTCAGCACTGCTCTTCTCTCCTTCCTCCAACCTCTACTTTCTACCTGTTGAAAAAGTTCATCTTAAAAGTTCTTTTATTTTAACAAAGGAAAGTGTCAGAACCAAGTGTGCAATTAAGTTCCCTTCTATCTTCAAGTGTCAAAAGTCTTTACTGAATGTTGGCAGATTGAAAGAAAAGAAAAAAAACCTTTTATTATACATGAAAACCTGCAAAAGGCAGTAACCTACTTTTTTTTTTCAAGGGGATTTCTAGGCAAAAATTGGTGCCTCAATGCCTCCACTACCAGTAAAATATCACCTGGGGGAGTGACAGGGAGAGGGGTTGGCAATTTTTTGCTGAGTTGGACTGTGATTTTGAAATAGCAAAGGAAGATGGTTGTGCTGTCCTAGGGGGGCACAGATTAATAAAAAAAGTCCTGGTCACTCCTGAATAGGAGACATTCAATGATTTGAGATACATGATCCACTATATTACCAGAAAAAGAGAAAAAATTCTGTACTGGGTCAAAACAAGAGCCTGTGATCCCTACCAGTGGCCAAAGCAAATGCCTGGTGTTGAGTACAAGAGTGAGGCAAATGTGAGCCCATTAATCTGATTTATTCTGAGTGTGGCAGAGTTTCCAGGCATCCAAGGACCAGATATCAGAGAAGTGTCATGAGCCAGATGCTGAGTAGTCTGTGCTGGCTGTAATCAACTCCACAATAAAATTATTATTCACAGTATTCTGGTTTGGTCTGTGTAAATGTGGGTGTGTCTGTTCCTCTGATCGTATGGAAAACCCTGTACTGTGAAACACTGGGATGTTTCCTATAGGATGTTTTGCCTCTTTAGCAACTGGAAGAGTTGACACAGCCTTCAGCAGTGTTGGAACTGTCCAAGATGCAAATTGGTCAGGTTCTATCTCCTGTTGTAAAACCTTTCAGGCTCTCTCATGCCTCTGTAAGGCAAATGGACCCCTGTTTAAAAACCCTATAAAACCAGGTCCCACTATTTTTTTCTATTTCTATGTGAATTGAATGCATATTCTGAGACCTTTTTTACATTTCTAGGGTTGAGAGGCCAATATAAAAACCCTTTGGCCAGAATTGTGACAATTCAGTCTTTTTTTGGAGCATTTTGGTCCATCCAGAAAATCATCCACTTGCCCAGACAATCATCTGCTCAGTCAAAGGAGGTGAGTGGAAAGAAAGAGAAGAGTAGGAGACTGATTTCTCTCATTGCTTATGCTTTTCTGACCCTTTCAACTCTTTTTCAGCCTCTTTTACTCCCATCTTGCCATTGCTGATCCTTGTGTTCAGCAGTGAACAGTGCCTGCACAGCCCAGTCATCCTTCTTCCCATGACAATTATTAAGTAGAGCTCTCTCATTCTTCATTGTCTAGTCCATAAAACTGTTAGAACAGAGCATGGCACCATCCTGTTGCATCAGTTTGTACTGTCCCAGGCACGTCCTGAGTTTGCAAATGGGAGAGACCATTTCCATGAGGCAGCTTTGGAAGGTGAAGCAGTTTAACAAAATGAGTGTGATTTGTTCCATGATGGACAGCAGTCCTGTTTTTGTTCCCTGTAATTCTATCAGCATGGCCTCAGCCCAGGTAAGGCTGAGCAGGGTAATGAAAAGAGTCAGTTAAACTCAGTGGCTTCCATGTGTTGGCTGTTGGCATCTAAAGTATCATTTTTAAGCTTTCACAGGCACATGGGCCACATTTCTGTGCATGGCAGCTGAACTGCTTCCACTCAGGGTGGGTGGATTGCTTGACTACAAGTTCTGGATGCCCTTGACATAAAGAAGGCCTGGGAGCTCCTACTGGACCCTGGAGCCTTCATCATTGTGGACATTTAGGGCTCTGTCTCATTACCCGCATGTAGATTTGTAATACCCAAGACATCCACAGCCACTGGCAAATACAACACAGTAACAAAAAGAGATCTGTGTGCCCCTGGAGCAGCAGCTTGTGGCCAAACTGGATAACCCAGTTCAACTCAAATGGCAGTGGGTGCCTTTGTTTGGGCAGCTGAATTGAGCCAATGAATTTGGATGTCTAAATCCATAATGGAATTACACATACATATGAAAAACTGTGGAAACCATTTTACCCTTTCCATATGTTTTTCCTCATCACCTATATTCTGGAGATTGTGGAAATTGTTCTTTCCCCTTATTTTTCCTCAGGACCACATATGTGAGCACTTTTGTGGGCTTCTGGCTCTGTCCCACAGTGGGCAGCAGCAACACACACAGAGGCAGCAGCACTCCAGCTCTTTCCACAGACAAAGCTTGAGTGATCTTACCACCCTGGAATTTCTGTGTTGGTTTTGGTAGCAGCATAACAATACCCTGCTTTTTCTGTCATCACTCAAAAGCCCAGGGAAGTTGTGGAATTGCTGAAATTGCCAACCTAAAGCTTCAGTATGGCTGGTGAGCAGTAGAAAGTCCTGATGATTGTCTAGAGCTCTTTGCATCAGACATGCAGAAGCATGGCTGGGAAATGCCATGCTGATTTTGTGATGTTGTGGACCTGTGCCTCTGGAACACCTGGGCAGGACTGGCAATCCCAGTTCTCCTTGCAGGCAGGAGAGGGCAGTAGTAACACACACATTGACCCATCTGTCCCTGTTTCCAAAACTGACTGCAGGAGGATGTGGCCTTGCTATTATTGACAGACCTCTCTGAGCTATTTCCTGGTGCTTTTAACTGATAGGATGAGGGGAAAAGGAATTTTGTTCCTAACAAGTGCTGGATAACAGCCTACAAGCCTGAAGTTCATTGGGGTTAGAGGCAGTGCATGCCCATGATACCTCATCTCAGTAGTGAAAGAGGATGAGAAAATGGATATGGGGTGGTGAGAAAGGGTAGTGAGACTTCTATAAGGCCCTGAGTGGCACAGCCTTTGGGGACAGGACATAAAAGTGACCCAGCAATTATTACAACCCATGGCTTTGTGATTTCTCACTAGAGCCAGGGAAAAATGAGGAAAATTTGCATCATTTTGGTTGAATTGTGTTCCATGAATGGGACAAATCCTCAGCTGAGAGGCAGGATGTTCATGGGCTACACAGCAATGGGGAGACACAACTTGCAGAGAGGAATTTCTTCTGGCCAGCTGGTTTATTCTCATGCCTCTGAAACCCCATGAGCCCTTAAATGTGGATAGAGGTAAGAATAAGATAATATTCCACTTACATTATTCCTTTTAATGTACAGGGGAATTAGGAACATGGTATATGAGGTCTCTCATCACCTTCACAACCAGAAAATTCCTTCTATCCACATGGTGATGCTTTTATCAGACCAGGGAAGGACCACAGACTATATTCATAGGATTCACAAGCATGAGATGTTTGAGAGCGTCTCATCCCTGGGTCACTGTCAGGGCAAAGTGCTCTGGATACAAGAGGGACACCAAGGCCAGGAATCTTGCCAAAGCACAAGGACATTGGGATACACAGGACAATCCTGTTGCTGCTCAGCCCTTTCCCCTAGTACAGGGAAATTCACAGCCTGGAAGGGTTTTCAAACACTTCTGTCATGGAGGGGATGATTTGAGAGCTCGGATTTGTGGTCTCAGCTCTACTTCAGCCTCAAATATGAAACTGCAGTGAGCACAGCAAGACTGTGAACGTGTTCAAGGTTACCCCACACAGTCAGACCACACACCTAGGGCAGGTCTGCCCTGCTCCACACAGACTATTTATTTCTGTTTCCCATGGCTCATGAAGGCTAATTCTTCCCTCATCAAGGCTAATTAACCTAGAAGAAATGTTATCCTAACATGATGTTACTGCTCCAGGGAGACAGAGTGGCTTGTTTAGAGTGAAGTCTGATGCCTCTTTGTGTCTTTAATGTCTCTAGCAAAGCTCCCCTGCTGTTGTACATTGTTCCAGTGCCTTTGACTTCAGGGGAGCTCTGGCAGTCTGCATCCAGAGAGGATCTGTCCTTCTGCAAACCAGCTCTCCCCCAGCAGACTAATGATAATTACCCAACAGTAACCAGTACTTCAGCAAAGGCTTAGATCTCCTGCTCACACACAAACAGGAGACAAAGCCAGTTTCCATCCCATAGATCTTACCATGTAATAATATCCTCTGCTCTCATCTAAACCAAAGCATCTGGGAAGATGTACGTGCCCCCTAAACCACAGGCAATGAGAGCACAGCCACTAAAACCTCACTGCAGTAAATCAGGTCCCTCTTTCAGCATCTCTGAGGAGGATTTCACTCACCCACAGCCAGTGAGCGCTGCTGTGACAGCAGCCACCACAATCCCAGCTCCATACTCCCACTCCTCCCTCCCCCAGCCCACAGATCCCACATGGAGAAGTGACAGACCGATTTCTTTTTTTGCTCCCTCTCCCTCCTTACTTGGTCGCTAGGATCATCTTTTTCCTCGCTGTCTGCTCTTTCTGTTCCATGTGCTGTCTGGCAATGTGCTCTCCTACTGCCTTGGCAGGGAACTCTGTTTCACAGGTGTAGC
This sequence comes from Zonotrichia leucophrys gambelii, assembly GCF_028769735.1. NCBI lineage: Eukaryota > Metazoa > Chordata > Aves > Passeriformes > Passerellidae > Zonotrichia > Zonotrichia leucophrys. Next base: position 109,189,493 of record NC_088172.1, on the reverse strand, counting down.
CGAAATCTCTGGCCAAATGTAGCGCTTCCCCTGCGGTCAAACAAAATGGGTCAGTCATTTCTTAGTGTTATTATTACCATCATCATCATCATTACATTGTTGTTATTATTGTTCCAGAATTTATTACATTCTTAAAAAAAAAAAAACCCAAACATTAGCAAATCACTTCTGTAGACAGCCATTCTCAAGTCAGTTACACATTTCAGCCCAGCTGGGCTGTGGATGTTTAGCCATCAGCTGGTTCCAGGCAGAAGATAGGAAGGATATTCCTCTCATCCAATGGAAGGATGTCCCTCTCAGGAGAAAATACTGGCCAAGACACTTGGCCCTGTCTTGCCACCAGTGAGTATTGGGCAGCTGCCCAATTTTGCAAGCCCTGTTCATAATTTATATTCAAGGCATGGAAAAGAGCAGAAAGTAGGAATAAACAACTTTGAAGACCTGAGTCAGCCTTTGGTGCCTTAGTGCCTGGGTGTAATGGAAGAAGAACCCTCTACCCCAGAAAAGCCCCATGGGGGTAACACACATTCCACTACATTTCCTTAGAGGTTAAGCCAACAGTACAAGTTCCCCACACCAGAGAAGAACAGACACCAAGGGAGAACTCAATAAATATTCTTGTTTCCAGAAGGATTGCAAACAAAACTGACCAGGCAAAACAACAAGGGAAGATGATGAAGAAGGCAGTTGCACTGAGCACCTCTCTACCTCACGGCAAAGACTGAACACAAGAACCCAGCTCTGTGCTGACAGACAAATGCATCTGAAAGGAAAGCACCTTCTTCCCTAGCTTAGAGAATCCAGAATTTAATTTTAGGGTTTACTGAACACTCTGACCTGCACACTGTGACTCTGACAACATCGGTGTGGGATTTATCTGATCAAAAGCAGCTGTCTGGATTGTGAACAGCTGTGCAAAAGTTAGTTTTGCCTGGTGGGAAATAGGCATTTCCAGATGACACTTGCTCTCATCTCATTGCAGAAAGAAGAAGTAGGTCAGCTACCAGAAGCGTATGTTGAAGCACATCTGCATGAGTGACTAACAGAGATGTGCTCCAGAATAGTTTTGGAGTTCAGGGGTTGTAGGGTTTTTCCACTTTTATTTTTCTTTTTTTTTTCAGAGTTGTGTGTTTGATTGCCATCAGGAGAAGTGGCATTGGACTCTGGCTCTTTGAAGTTCAAAAGGCTGAAGCTGTCAGGAGGGATACAGGACATGCAGCTCCTCGCTTTGAGAATATCTGCAGTGGAATTCATCAGATTAAATGTCAATATTGATGTCTGACGGAATACTTTCAAGTCAATGGAGACAAAGTAGCACTTGAAGCATGTATCATCCTGTACTACAGTAGAAGGCAAAAGGGAATCAGAGGAATTATGGAAAGTCTAGATTAGAACTCAGGAAATCACCTTCTGCTGACAGCATCGCCTTAGATGACGTTATTCAAGGCTTTTTCAAGCCTAGTCTTGAATGTTTCCAGCTATGGAAATTCCACAGCTGTTCCGAGCAATGTAATAAAATGTTAATTATGAATTTAGCTTCCCTTAATCATGAAATTAAATCATTAAACTCAGAAGTGCTGATTTCTCGCTATTTACTATGATCTGACATGAGAAGGTGCAACTGCAGTGAAGGTGGGGAGATGAATCCCATGCTCAGCCAGGCTTGGTTAAGCCAAGGAAGAGGAGAAGTTCCATGGAAACAGTGGTCCTGTGCCAGGGACAGTATGAGGAATAAGAAACTGCATGTATTGACCTCTACTTGAACTCCATTCTCCTTCTTCTGAGATATTATTGTCTCCCCTTCTACCACTGGAGTTTTTAATGGAAAAACACCTTTTGATTCCACAAGAAAATGCTTATAGTCTGTGTTTATCTGCCCCAGTTTATTCAGATACTGACAAAATCCATGCACCACTCCTAGGCAATCTGTTTGCTGATACCAGCCAGCTACAACCTCTGCAGCTGTAACCAACTTTACAGAAAAATTGAAGATTTGAGTCAAAATCATCTACTTTCTCTACTTTTTTTTTTAAAAAAAACATGATTTATCAGTATTCCTAAAAAGAATGAAGACATTAACAAGGAATCAGCATCTCTGAGCTGAAAGGAGAAACAGTTTCCACTTAGTTTGCAGCTTCTAGAAAGGTAAAATAATTTCCAGTGGGAGCAAAATATGTTTCAATGATAAGATAACAGAGAATCAGAATGAACAATACAATTGACTGATTGCTTTGTTTTTCAAACATCTATCCCTGACTTCTTCATGGGTGAGAAAGGGTAAAAATTTAAGCCATAAATTTTACATTTCTGTAGAGTAGTTTCAAAATGTCTATTTCAGATATGCTTTTATTCTTCCTTAAATAAAGACTTACAGAGTAAATCTATTTCAGAAGAGCATGGGGTTTTCTTTTCAACAAAATTCTGTTAAAATACTTTGTAGGTTTATCTTCATTCCAGCATGGAAAGAAAATAAAAGTCAAACCCTTTGAAGCTGTCATCAGGTGCAATTGCAATTCTCCAGACAGCTTCATCATGGTCCCAGTCAGTCCCAGTAACAGTACAAGGAATGTAGACAGCAAAGAATTTAAACATTTAGCCATTGCAAAAGTGTTGGTTTCTTTAGGAGAGCAGAGCTTTTTGTGTTGAAATGTTTGCATTCATTTAACATGATCAAAAATTAAATGACTGAAATGCGAATGTGTCCACTTACTGTTAGGAAAAAAAGGAATGAAAATGTGAATTGTCATTCAAATTTATATTTATAAAGATGGCTTATATTATTTGCTAGAGCTGAGAAAATTATACTAATACTGTTCTGATAATCTGAGAAAATGATTCAAAGGTATAAAACCTGTCTGGACCTGGGGTTGTGACTGTGATATAAAACCGTCTGAACAAAAAGAAAAAAAAATTACATATCTCTTCTTGAATATAGATTGGTGAAAGTATAGATACAAATGTAATTATTGTTTTTAATGAAGTAATAATTAAAATAATTTAAATTAAAATTGAAAATATTTTTCTGGAAATGGAAAGCTCACATACACTAAAAATGCATGTTAGAGCTATGCATATTTATTCATATAAGCATGCATATGGTATAAGGAGCAGGCATCCTGAATTCTAACTACAAATTCTAAATTAAAAAACAATTTTAAAATTTGGACTTGAGAACACTCTGCAGAACATAATTTCTCCTATCTCATTGTTAAGCAAAGATGTAATTTCAAACCAGGACCAAATGATGATTTGATGCTTAGAAGTGTACTGTGATAGACATTTTTTTTGGTGAATAGATATCCTTTTGATTACTGTACAGTAGGATTAAGTCTGCTTGGTGGGGGAAAGTAGTTTATACAGTGTCATAGAATATGTTATTTCTTTTTCTACTGCATAATTTGGACAATGATTTACTTTGGGAGAAAATGTGTAAATGTTGGAAATGTGGATGTACCGATCTTTTTCTTTTACCTTAGATTTCCCATCTTCTGCCTAGTTTTACCTCATGGTAGGACTCAAAATAAAGGTAGAAACAACTAAAACCTCTGACTATTAAAATTACTTGCCTTGTTTCAATCTAAGTTCAACCTAAAATCCTAATCCTAAAAATCTAAAATCCAATTTCCCTGTGTGGAAATGTGGATGAACCGACCTTTTCCCTTTTCCTTTATATTTCCCATCTTCTGCCTTGTTGTTATTTACCTCACAGTAGGAATCAGATAGAAACAACTAAAACATCTGATTATTAAAGTTAGTTGCCTTGTTTCAATCTAAATTCAACCTAAAACCCTAATCCTAAAAACCCAAAATCCAATTTCCCCATGTGGAAATGTGGATGAACCGACCTTTTTTCTCTTACCTTAGATTTCCCATTTTCTGCCTAGTTGATATTTACCTCAAAATAGGAATCACAATAAAGGTAGAAACAACTAAAAAGCCTTACTATTATAGTTACTTGCCTTGTTTCAATGTAAATTCAACCTAAAATCCTAATCACCTAAATTTCAGTTTCCCTGTGTGGAATTGTGGATGAACTGACCTTTTTGTTTTACCTTAGATTTTCCATCTTCTGCCTTGTTGTTATTTACCTCATTGTAAGAATCACAATAAAGGTAGAAACCACCAAACCCCCTGACTATCAAAGCTACTTGCCTTGTTTCAATCTAGATTCAGCCTAAAACCCTAAAATCCAATTTCCTCGTGTGGAAATGTGGATGAATTGACCTTTTTTCTTTTACCTTAGATTTTCCATCTTCTGCCTAGTTGAAGGAGGAATCACGATAAAGGTAGAAACAACTAAAACCCCTGACTATTATAGTCACTTGCCTTGTTTCAATCTAAATTCAACCTAAACCCCAATTTCCCCATGTGTGTGATGCCTCCAGCTCTTTGATAAAGAGAAATGTTGGGAATCTTGGACTCTCCTTAAACCCAGCCCTGCATCTCCCGGAGTTTGACAATTGAGCAGCGAGCTTTGCTGGAAAAGGGACAGGTGCTGGAGCAGAATGGGCAGGGACAGCTCTGGAGAGCCTCGGTGGGGAGAGCAGCACCTTGAAAGGTGTCTGTGGGCAGGTGCAAGGAGCAGAGTGAGGGTCCCCCGGGGCCAGCAGGAGTGAGAGCTGCTCCGGTGAGGAGTGAAGGCAGGAGCTGTGTCCCCAGGAGAGGGACACTCGCCATCTGAGCCTCCCACTCTCCTCCGCTGAGCCTCCTCCGGATGCTCTACCCGGCAGAAATGTCACTCAGGGGGAGGAGGGACAGGCGGGAGGTGGAAGGAAAGTTTATTCTATTTGTAGGGTGAGAAGGGAGGAGGAACAAGTGGAAGGATGTTTAAACAAAGGCTGGTGGGGGAGAAGTGTGATAGTTGAGAGCACGATGAAAAAAGAAGCCACTGACCTATTTTTCTCAAGAGTTTTGGTCCCCAAATGATGAATGTCATTAATTCTCTGTCTAGGAAATTTAGTGTCTTAATCGGGTTTGACAGAAAAACAAACTCTAGAATTTTTATTAGTTTTTCTTTTTTTTTAGTCTAATGGTTTAAAAATCATTCAGGCACTGCTTTAACCTGCATCTGCAATCACACTTATGCCTTGTTAAGTGACCCATTCAGACAGAAGGGGACACATTCCCTCTTTTCACATCCTTCATTGCTCCCACTGGAGAAGCTTTTGACTCTTTTGAGCCCACAGTAAACCTTAGCCTTGGAAATACTAGTATTTATCCGAGGAGCCTTTATTTTACAGCTAATATGTAGAAATTTTCCTTTTGGATCTCGCAAGAAAAATGACCTTTCCCTCCATCTAGTCCAGGCACTAGAGGGCATCCCTCGCCTGCAGGTTGCATGGTGATGCGTCCTCAAATTGCTCAGGAGAGCCCTGCAACACTGATTTCACCCTCCCTCTCTGCCTTTTCACTCCTTGTGCTGATTTATGTGCATGACAAAGAGAACAGAACTGATCTGTCAAACAATTCTTATTTTGGTCCCTAACAAAGACTCTAAAGATGCGACCTGATCCAGTCAGCAGTAAGCATCTTGCAGCAGAGCACAACTCCAAAGAGAAAAAACTTTGCAGAAAACAGTAGGCCACAAAATAATTTTCACAAAATCTGGACCTTACTGTGACAGAGAAAGCCTAGAATTAAATTTCAGTTCCTCATTGAACTTAACAGACTCCCCAAAACTCAATGAATTCAGTATGTTTTAGAGGAAGCAAAGTAGGAGTCATGACAGAGATTTTTGACTGGCTTTTGGTCAATAAACACAATAATGCAACTAATTTTGCCATATCTTGTATCACATAGATATTCAAGAGGTGGAGCATGCTTTTACCTTAAAGAGATATTAAAACCTCAATATATTGAAGACTGTGAGGACCTTTAATAATAATAAATTTAGAACTATCTGAAGAAGTCAAGAGTGACACAATCTTGGGTTCTTATGAGATGTACACAAAATGTACCTGATATTTTAGAGATTTTAATAAATAAAACTAACAAATTATTATTTCAATTTCTGTATTGCTATCACAGAGAAAAAGCTCATGTTTTTTTTCCTCTGGATTCCCTAACCCACAGAATAAGCCTGTGTCCTTCCATTTCTGCCCCCTCCAGCAGCAGGAACCACTGAAGGATGGTTTTCCTTGAAGAAATTGTGCTGTAAGTTAATTCCACTTAGAAGGAATATCTGCAAGTCCAAAGTCAGAACAGCTTATACCACCAAGAATTCAATGAGCACCACCAAGTTTGACCCAGAATTGGTTACACAGACAGGGAATGAGCTTCGCTTAATTTTCTGTTGGAATGTTAACATGGAGGTGCCAGTCCCAAAAATTCCATGAGATAAAATTCACAATTAGCATATCCAGGCAAAAAGGTCTCTGCCAAAGTGAGCTCAGGCACATCAGTATTTGCCTTTAGGACTCACAGCAAGGCAGTTAAAGAACAGAAACAACACCACAGGCTTGATAGCAGGTTTGCTACAGGCTTTGAATAAAGGCAGGGAGGTGGCACAGCTCCATTCCTGGGAAGCAGGAATCTAACCCTGACTTACAGTAAAATTTCTCAGCCATCAGCCCCAGGCCAGCAGTTGTCAAACAGTCCCTCAGTCTCTTCTGATGAATGAATGAATAACTGGTCACATAGAATCCCAGAACCATGGAATGGTCTAGGTTGAAAGAAACCTTAAAGATAACCAGCTCCATACCCTGCCATGGGCAGGGACACCTTCCACCATCCCAGGCTGCTCCAAGCCCTGTCCAGCCTGGCCTTGGACACTTCCAGGGATCCAGGGGCAGCCACAGCTTCTCTGGGTACCCCGTGTCAGGACCTCACCACCCTCACAGGCAACAAATTCTTCCTGATTTCAGCTTAAAGCCACTGTTCTCTTTACTGATAAAACCCAGCTGTGTTTATTCTGCCCTGAACCGAGATGCCTGAAGGTGGGAACAGCCCCTGCTCCTCTAACTTGGTACCTTTTCTAAGACTGTAACTCCATGAGAGCTTCCAATTGCAAGCAGGTGTGATATGGACACATCTGTGCTTCAGAGCAGCTCCACTGAACTTCCCTGTGCTCAGTGACCCCTGAAAATCTCATCCCTTGTCATAGATGCTGAAAATCATCAGTGTTGAGGATTCAATGCTATTTCTGCCTTGAAGAGTCTCCATCCTTTGGGATAATAAAAACTCACAAAGTCCTGAGCAAGCTCTTCTAATTGACCCTGCTTTGAGCAGGAGGATTGGCCTGGGAGATCACCAGAGGAGTCTTCCAGCCTCAATCCTTCTGTAATTCTGTAATTCTGTGGTAATACGTGCTGAGACCTCAGCCTACTTGCCTAGATCTTATGGCCCTTTCAGGCTATGACTGTAGAAGGTATTGACCTTTAGGATGAGCTGAGTTCTCTCAGCATCAAGGAGGAGGGATCTGAAATTCCCAGAGCTGCAACTCACAGCCAAACAACAAACTGGGTACTTAGTGGATTCACCCAGAACAGAGGAGATGCAGGTAGAGTTTCTTCCCTTTGCCTGAGGGGTTTGAACCTGCATCTCCCAGCTGAAGGTTTGAAGAACCTGGCAGTATTTGGTGAATGATATTTAAACAACAAATAAAGGCCAAGAAAGTATCTCCTGAGCCTGTCTAGATATTATCTGAAAACAGATTTCATTCATTTATGTGTGTGGGGAAAAGGCTTGTCTAAATATTATGCTTTCTTATGGGAGACAAAAAAAAATCATCACATTTTTGGACCAGCTCCAGGAAATTCATAAGTTAAAAAAAAAGAAAAGGAGGATAAACAAACCTACTTACAGAGTTAGTATAAGACATTCATCTCTCTCACAAGAACACTCAGAACATCGATTTGTAAGCACAAATCAATGCTGAGGAAACTGCAGAACCAAGACACTTGCTGGGAGCCAAGATATCTCAGAGTAAACTTCCATTCTGCAACTCACTCTTTCTGTGGCTTTAGGCAAGTCAGGTCTCTTTATACAAAATACAGATTACGGAATTTAACCCTATGGCTGAAAAGGGTTGCATGCCATGAAACATTTTAATTATGGTAATATTATATTGCAATATTAGAGACCCTACCTTCTACCAGGGAAGTCAGGAGTGTGACATTTGCTGCTTTTCTTCTTCCTGCAGGCAAATTTAGTCCAAGTCTGTCTAATTTTTCTCTCAAGCAGCGTCCTCCGTTCTTGGATTTTGCTCTGTCATGAGAGAACAGTAGGAAAGAGATATATTTGTCATTATTCTGCACCTTTCCCCCATGTTAATATAAGCCTAGAAATTGTGCACACTTCATTGACTAATATGTAGAGTAATGCTTTCAGTGGTGACATCCATGGGAAATATTTCAGAGCTATATACTTAATTTCCTGCGTGCTCTAGGTGATTCTTTAATCTAGGTGATTCTTTAACATCAGCTTTCTGGCAGAGTTAGAGGTTGTAATGCCTGTCATGGGAGCATCAGATCTTCAGGCAGTTTCCACCTAGAGGAGCCCAGTGTCCTGATTTGGGCATGGCACCTGGGGTTTCAGTGACTAAATGTAAATATTGACAGTGCAAACACTTACACCTGATTTAGCCAAGCCAGGCTTCAAAGACAAATTAGACACAAACATGACCTTAGAATCAGATTAAACAGATATCCACAATGAGTGAACTTTACTGTCTGGCTTATCTGGCTACTAAAGGAAGCCAGATAGGTACTTAAATGTAGATGTCTGTGTGGAAACCAGCTCTAACTATCCCTCCATAATTTATGTAGAGATCTGGGTATTTGGAAATGTTGTCTGCAAAGCCCAAAACTCACAAGTGAGAAGGCCAAGGCAATAGGAAATGCTGAAGCTAAAATCTCAACAATCATTGGTTATCTGTGCCCCATTGCCAAACACCTACATCCCATTGTTCTCGCAAAATGGGTCCTGGTGTGTCCCAGCTACTTTTCTGTAGTACTTTTCAGACAAATCCACTTATGCAACAGATGTAGGTTCAAATTTTTCCTCAGCCTGAGGGAATTTAAACCTGTGTCTTTCAAACAGATGCAGCAGTCAGCTGACAACCAATGTTAAAATGCTTCAACAATGAATAAAACAGTGACTGGAACCCTGATATCTCACATCCCAAATGAATGACCTGTCCTTTAATTAGATAAGCATCTATACCTTTGTTTTTTGTACAAGAAATACATAATTAACCCCAAACGAGACTGAGGGGCCCATAGCTTAGAAAAAGTAATTTCTGAGTAAATATTTTGAGGTTCATGTTCAAGTTCCTTCAGGCAGAGGAGGAAACCAAACACAGAACATCATTGTTTGAATGTTTGTTTTTATGCATTAAAAATACCACAACTTTGGCCACATTGTTTGTCAGGAAATACTTTCTGAAAAGATTTTTTTCTTTATTCAGAAGAACACTTTACTCCCAAAGCAAGCTATTTGGGAAGATAGGTAACCAGTGACTGCTGGCAGGATGCAGAAACAAGCCTTCAAGGTCTCAGTTAAACAATCAATGAGATTTTGTTTTCCTACCTCTTTCCTGGTCAAATACAGAGTGCTTGAGCATGTTCCCCAGCTGTGAAACCCTCAGTTACAAACTCACCAAATCTCTTCTATTGCTCTCTCTGATTCATAAAACAGAATCAGTACATCCAAAGTGCAGACAGGGAGGAGTCCCTGGTTTTTGCAAACTCCTGAACCATGCCAAGGGTTAATTTGGAAGAGGAGATATTTAGTCTGGGTCAAAAACCTGTGGGGATCATTCAAGCATTTTAATAACAGAGAAGTGAGGCCCCACATTCAAGTCGATGCCTTGAATCCATAATAGCTTGCACTGTATTGATGAAATCTGCAGCACGAATATTTAAATGAGAATTAGCTGAAGGTTTCTTCAGGATGAAACAAACAGAGGGGAAAATTTTGGTGAATGTAGATTTTGGATTCCAATGCCCATAGAGGCAGTTGAATGGGACTCACGCCTTGAAAACGATTTATAGTCTATAGTCATTATTCTCCAAGATGCGTCAAGACAGCTCTGGAGTGCCTGCGTGTCTCAGGCTGGTTAAAATGACTTTCAGTACAAGCAGGAGGATCAGTGTGGCCCTCAGTGCCAGCAGTGAAATAGCCCATGACTTTCCAGCTAGTTTTGATCAAAGGGTGCTCAGGCAGCTGATGCCATCTGAGCTGACGCCTCAGGGACACCGTGACTTAGATATGCCTGGCTGAATTACAGTTGCCTCCTGGTTTTCCTCTTGCAGTGTGAGGCACAGTCTGCCCCTTTCCTTCTTTCTGCTCCTGCTCTCTGCAGGTGTCTGCTCTGGTCAGTGAAGGGTCAGAGGCAAAACTTTACCTAAGTCTTCACTTCTCCCCTAATATCTCACAATGAGAAAAGTAAAAGCAGGTTATTCTATCTTCTTTGTGCTCAAAAAACCATGCAAATAAAGGAAAGAGAAGGCATCTCTACATCTCAGTTTTTTATTATTTTGTTGAGGGAGGGCTGTAACTATTGCAAAACTATTTTCTTTGAGATTGTTTCTCAGCACGAATTTAGATTTGTAGGTCTGGTGAAATTTTCCACACATTGAATTTCCTTTTCCTTTTTTGCTCAAAACTAGTCAAAGCAATATCTATCCACATCTGATGAGTAACTGAACAGAGGAGGTAAAAAAAAATCAGCTTGATGAAAAATGTAAACTTGCTAATTTACTGAAAATTCCCCAGTGTTCCCTCCTGATCCATCCCCTTCTGTTCACCTCAAGTGCAACCACTATCCAAGTAGGGGAAAAGAACTGTTGAAAATAAATAAAATTACAGCAATTACTGCATTGTCTAGGAGTTGTTATCCTCACCTTCAACTTACCTTCTCAAAATACCTCCGAGGAGGGAGGCGTTGAGGCATTCTGGTGGTGAAAGGCGCCTCTTCACCTCGGCGATGGTCACTTTGTACTTGGAAGTGGAGCTGAGCAGGGACAAGCGACCAGGAACGGAGCAGAACAGGTCAGTGGGGTTCACAACACAGGTGCCACCTTCAAAAAAAGGAAATATTAAAGTGAGGGAAAGCTCCTCTTCTGTGTTTTGGCAAACTCAACCATGAAGAACAATTCCGTGCTTCTCTTGTGGTTGATTTTGTTTGGGTTTGGTTTTTCTTAGGGTGTGTGTGGTTTGGCTTTCTGTAATATTATTGTTCTGAGAAAAATGAATGTGTTGGAATTTCAGTGTGGGAACAGTGAATTATTAGTTCTCATAAGCTTTACCGTCAAAACACCTTGTTATGGTTATTTGATATCATTTGATTTCATGCTCTGAAAAAATTACCTATTATCACTAAGGTCTCTCCAATCTAGTATAAACTTTAAAAATAAGATTGAACCCTCACTCACAATTTTAAAAAAACACAGTTTGTGAAAATATTAGGATGTTGGTTCTAATGAGAAACGTTAAATTTAACTCTCATAGCAGTATCTAGGATTACAAAGATGCAAGAAGACCATGGATGTGCAGTGATTTGCCGCAAGAACAGCTTTCCACACCTTTGAACTCATAAATTCCTTCCAAAGTTAGGTCAAATCCTCAGCTGATATTAACGATTGAAATCTATTGAGCTACATCAGTTTATCTCAGGTTAGCTGTGCAATTGTTTATTTCTTGAGAGTGGCAATTACTTGGCCTGGGTCTAAAACTGCTGAATGATCACCAAATCTTTCAGTCAAGACTGTGATCAATAACTCCTCAGGCAAAACTGAGCTTTTAACTTAAAGTTAGTGTGAGAGAGAGAAAGAGAGAAAACTTTCTCTTCAACTGATCCAAGAGAGTAGAACAAACTCCCAGGGAAAAAAAAGAAATAATCTTAAGGACTAACACATATTTTATCACCAAGCACAAAACACTTTTCTTTGACCTGCCTTCTCCAACCTGACTACAACAAAAAAAATCTGTGAAGGAAATAAACCTTACCACTGCATGCACTATTATTCCCTGAGGGAAAGATGAGAAAAAGAAGAATGAGCTGCATATGACAGTGATACAAAATATCATAAAATTCAATGCACTACTAGGAGAAGTTCAGATTGTTTATATGAGGATGATGATGTGAAGACCTTCTTAGAGTAGAATGGATCTGTGCTCATCACTCATGCTTAAAGGAGGCATATTGTATCTTTCAAAATACCCTGATAGTTTCTTTTTTCCTATGAACATTTTAATCTCTTTTGACTACAAAATCTCACTTTGTTGCACTTAAAAATTTTAGCTTCTAACCAAAATTCTATAATGAGAATAGAATAGAATAGAATAGAATAGAATAGAATAGAATAGAATAGAATAGAATAGAATAACAATTAAAAGGTCCCTTTAGGTAAGATCCTACGCCTTTATCAACTTACACATGCAGCCCTCTTAAAATTAAGGTGACTCTGTTCCACTTCTCACAGAGACAGACTGAAGGATGAACCTTCATTAAATGCAGACTATTGCTTGCTTACATAAGGCAAACAGAATTTCTTTCCAAATATTTCAGCTCTTGAAGGTATATTTAAACATTTGTGCTGACAGCAACACCAGAAAAGAACATCTCTTGGTATCAATCCCAGATGGGTGAGATCCTGACTCTGTACAGCAGGGTATTTTATGACTTCTAATTATGTTCCAGGGCAGATATTAGTGTCCACTTCTTAGACAGGATATAGAGACAATTCATGCATCACCAAAATATAGGCACATCAAGGGCACCGATGCACATTTTTACACAGCTCAAAGCTACAATTAATGAGCTCAAGTGCTCAAACACAGAAATCTGGCACCACACGCCTGAAATAATTTTTGGTCTGTGTTGTTTTGGTGTGTTTGGGTTTTCTTTGGTAGATTTTCTTTTTCTTTTTTTTTTTCCAGAAACCTGTAAATATTTTCAAGTAACGTTTTCCAACTTCTGGTCTGTCAGGTACATTTGTGAAGAGCGTTAACACGGAGTAGATCTGTTTGTTTGGCATCTGCCACACAATGCACATACACACGTGTATATATATATACGTGTCAAGAAAACAGTAGCACTGTCTACATATTTATTTACTTCAATGAGTCTCTAGATTTTATAACGAGTGAGACTGTACTGAAATCAGTGTCATATTAAAGTTCATCTCCTTGCCAGGTTAAGCCAGTATGTGCACCCTTTATGCCAGATAAATAATTGTTCCTTTAATCCAAAAACCTGTTACCCTGCAGCTGCTCCTACACTAACAAGAATTTACTGCAACGCTTCTTATTACTATTTAGTAGAAAGTTGCTTACAGTCTGAAATATTTTAAAATATTATGCCCAAGCAACGTGATCTAAACCAAGGAAGTTCCAGGTGAGCCAGGTATGGGTTAAAAATAAAAGAACTCAGCAAGTCTAGATCATTTGCTTTCCAGAAACATGGGGAAAAAGTAGCAAATTACAAGAAGGTAAAATCTATTGCATGTAATTATTTCACTCAATTAATTATTCATTGACACAGCAACAGAGAGCAGTGTGGTGCTTTCTAGATGAAGATATATCTTTGTCACAAGCTGTGTGCATTTTTAAAGGCATTAATTTCCTACCAAAAACACCACCTTGGAGAGGAGATGGATGAAGACCTGGCCTTTGCACCACTGGTAAACAGAAAAAGGCATAGCGGGCTGCTGGAAAGAGATGAGAAAGGAGAAGGGCAGCCACACGGGAAGATTAAGGATTAGGTTTCTTGTCAAGCACAAGCTTCAGAGTGTTCCTTCCCTCCTTGTGTTCGTGTGTTAGAGTGATTTTGCAAAGCAGCTTAACATGAAGACCACAAGAAATGTTTTAAGGTGAACTAAACAGCAGTGGCAACAATCAGATTTTTTCCTGTCAACACAATGCCATTGTAGGTGCTGCTGGAAAAGTCAATCCTCGCTTAATTGCTGACCCAATCTTGTCATAACAGAGCACTTGAGAGGTGGGATGCTAAGACACGAGCAGAAGAAGCAGAAATAATGCCTCAAAACCAGAGTGGAAATAATGCTTTTCATGAGTCTAGTGATTCAGCCTGGAGATCCCTGTTACTCTCAGCAGTTTTTGCTGGCTTTGGAAATCTTTGCAGACTGACTTCTGGTGCCAGGACACATAAAACCCCCTCAGCTCATCAAATTAAGAGCCCCACATGCAGGAGCAACAAAGAAATCTGCCCACAAATTTCTTTTTGCCACCCAAAGTGTGCCTGAAGAAGGGCAAGCTGTGGCCCTTGCACCCTGGCTCATTATCCATGGTATTCATCCTATGGAAAAGCCAGAAAATAGAAAAGGAGAGCAGGCAGACAGTGAGATAACTGGTGGGATCATCCAGCTGATTGCCTCAGCAATTTTGTGCTCTGAGTTCCACATGAAATGGGCCTGTGAGTGTTAAGATTCTTTTTAGGACAACTGTTTATTCCCATAGGGAAGTGATAATGTGGTCTGATCTGATTTCATCTGTTGCCATAAGGTACTACTTTGGAAATGACTGTAAATGGTGATGGTTGTGCTCTTACAGCCAGAGGTCTGGAAACAGAGGCAGGACAAGATTTAGGCAAAGGGAGAATTATAATTTATATTGCAACTGATAGATTAGGGGGAAAAAAGAAAGGAGGGAAGATTTCAGGCACTCAATCTCTTCTTTAAGGCTTCTCTCTCATCCAACTCTATTCCATTACTTCTTTATTCATGACAGTTTTCATCTCTAATCTGTCATCTTCATGTTGATTTCAATAAATACAATTTATTTTTGCAATAAACGCAAGATAATAATGGGTGGGAAAGATGCTTTGTGCAGCTGATCTCATCTAGGTGAGAGATCAAGGGCCCAAAACTGCTGTGTACTGAACCCCCACATCACCACAAAAGAATATATATAACCTGATGTAGTTAAAGATGTCCCTGCTCATTGCAAAGGGTTGGACAAGATGACTTTTAAAGGTCTCTTCCAACACAAAATATTCTATTATTATAATCTATGATTATTTTCAAGTGTCCTGAGAGAGAGGAATGACAAAGGACTAAGTTTGTTTACTTTGGGAGCCCAAACCTTTTCCTTCTGACTGACTGGTTCATGCTCCACACAGGGTCCTCCTTCATGAGAACTGTGCTTTTGCTTTGTTTCCCAAGCCTAGAACAAGCAAAAGTTAGACTATGTGGCACTGGAAAAGGTATTCAGAGCAAACATGGGGAGAGCATTTTCCCTCTCTCATCCCTGTCTCCACATCAAATAGCACACGTGGGTACAAGATGCCAGCACAAGTGATGATGGGTTGTGCAGATGACAGCAGGGAGAACAGAGCCCTGCTCGAACCCACCCATCTTGTCAGCACAATGAAAATCCCAATAACACACGTGGAGAGGGAGCTGGCTCTGTTTTGGTTGCAGGTTCCCTTTGTACAGATGAAGAGAACAATGGGATGACTGGAGTGAGGTCATTTATTCTGACTTAGTTACTCGGGCACCTGCCGAAATGTGAGGCTCCCTTACACCACCAGAGTAAAATATTTGTGCATCCTTTCATCAATAAAATCAACATTCTGGAATATTTTTTATACTTTTCATAGGCAATGGTTATGGTTTTTTTTCAGGAATGACAGAGACAAATGTCCATGATTGTCACTAGATGGTTTTTACACTTCAAATACAATTTTTTTCTAAAATATTTGTCTATAATTTTGTGCATCCTTACAACTCTTAAAGGCCATCTTTTATTTGTTAATTGTAACTGCCACAATATGATGAGTGTTTCATATTCATTCAATACAACATAGTCCCTCTCTCCAAGATATTCACCTGTAAATGTCATGCACCTATGTAAGGAAACATCATAATACACTGGTGACAACACTGCAGAAGTGCTGTTTATTTTGTTTTTCAGGATATAGACATTTGTGTACTTGTGTACATTATTAAGTATAAGCACACCTGAATGTCAACAGATTGATCTTATATAAAATATTAATAGCATACTATGCTTTTTATTAGTCTATTATTTATATTTACAGGTGCTGTTTGTGAGGTACTCCAGTTTATAGTGTATTTTCTGCCCTGTGCTGAAATTCTGGCAAGTTTAGAGTACGTTAGGAAATAAAGACATTAGAATCTGTCTCTCCTTAGCTTTATTCCCTTATCATGTAGCAAATGTAAGCAAGCAGTCATCAGTACAGATTTTGTCAGTACTGTTTAATCCCATTTTCAGTTCCAAAAGGTCTATAAGCAATGTAAAATGTTCTCCAAATTATCCTCACATGACCCAGTCATTAGCATCAGCAGCTAAATATTCAAAACTCTAAAACTAATCTACATTTGTCAGGAAAAATAGGAAGTACTGAAATTTTTTGGTTTTTTCCCCAGTTATTCTTTTAGTTTCATTTAAGTTAACAAACTTTTCATTGCATTGGTAGCCACATAAAACGAGCTCATGCCACGAAGATAAACAATTCTGAGATGTCCCTCACTACAACATTCACGCCAAGCAAACAAAGACATGCCTGCATGAACAGCATGAGGAATTTTTAAATATAAACCAAAATGTTCAGTAAGATTGAGGGTATCACCATCAGTTTGTAAGACCAGCCTCTTACCTACACCACCTAAACAAAAATTCTTTGGTTTTTAAGGATATTAAGAACTGTAAGAGTTTTAAGTGTAAGCAAGGTTTAAAAAAGAGCTTGGGAGAAGCAAGGTGAAAAAGAGAATAATACGAATAAGTTGGTTTGTTACAGGAAACCAGCTTTAAGGATTGTATGATGTAAAAATATCTCAAGCCACCAGGACCAGCCCTCCATTATCGAGGTGTATCAGCACTGACAGAGGAGAATTTCTGTGACTAGGAGTCACAGGGTTGAAGGGTAAGATCCAAACCATACCCAAATTAAAATATATTTGCTACATTCCTCTTTCCCATACACAAGGGAAATGCACCTTCCCAATGCCTCTCCAGGTCGTCTCTGTGCCACTGGCTTGGGAAAACTGCTGAGTGCAGCTGGAGAGTGCCCGTGCCCCTGCAGGACAAAGGCTTGGGTAGGCTGTGTGTGGTGTGGGGTGTGAAGGTGTGGTAAAGGTTTGGGGCTCTGCCCAAGGTGCCCCACGAGTGGGGCAGAGACACTTGAAAGGTGAATCTGAACCAGGAGCCGCTGGCTGGCTCTGTGTGTGTGTGTCCTGTACGTGTCGTGTGTTTGTTGTGTGCCCGCTTGCCCTGTGCTCTTGCACACTTCACTCCCGGTGTGTGCCTGAGTTCTTGACATTCCAGGGGCAGCTCAGCGTGGTGCGCATCCCGTCCGTGCCTGGCTGCAACATCTCCGCTGAGGCAGGCAAAGCTGGGACTGTGCAGACCGTGACACTCCGCAGCTCGAAATGGAGCAAAATGCGATAGAAAAGACAGAATACACAACCTCTACCCCAGCAGGAATGGG